>NC_057388.1:8292288-8427350 GCF_019320065.1 Cervus canadensis | reverse complement strand
GGCAAATAACACACGAAGAAACCAGAATCTGAAAAGACACGTGCAACCCCAATGTTCCACGCAGCACTGTTTATAATAGCCAGGACATGAAGCAACCTAGATGCCCATCAGCAGACGAATGGATAAGGAAGCTGTGGTACATATACACCATGGAATATTACTCAGCCATTAAAAAGAATTCATTTGAATCAGTTCTAATGAGATGGATGAAACTGGAGCCCATTATACAGAGTGAAGTAAGCCAGAAGATAAAGAACATTACAGGCATAACTAACACATATATATGGAATTTAGAAAGATGGTAACGATAACCCTATATGCAAAAACAGAAAAAGAGACACAGAAATACAGAACAGACTTTTGAACTCTGTGGGAGAATGTGAGGGTGGGATGTTTCGAAAGAACAGCATGTATACTATCTATGGTGAAACAGATCACCAGCCCAGGTGGGATGCATGAGACAAGTGCTCGGGCCTGGTGCACTGGGAAGAACCAGAGGAATCGGATGGGGAGGGAGGTGGGAGGGGGGATCGGGATGGGGAATACGTGTAAATCTATGGCTGATTCATATCAATGTATGACAAAACCCACTGAAAAGAAAAAAAAAAATAGTACATATGCAAATCACAGGTTCAATCTAATGTTATCCATGTTAGCAATCACTAACTCTGCTGGTTTCTTCTATATACTCTGTGCTTTTAAAACAACGTTTCTCAATATTTTTCTAACTTCTTAAAGGATCGCGCATAACCCCATCTGTTCTGGTGACTAATATAAACAATCTGTCCTATTCTGGGGCTTCGCTGGTGGCTCAGATAGTAAAGAATCTGCCAGCAATGCTAAAGACATGGGTTTGCTCCCTAGGTCAGGAAGATCCCCTGGAGAAGAGAATGGTTACCCACTCCAGTATTCCTGCCAGGAGAATTCCACAGACAGAGGAGCCTGGCAGGCTACAGTTCATTGAGTCCCAAAGTATAGGACACCACTGAGCAACTTTCACTTTTCATATACTATTCTAGGATCAATCTGGGCCATCAAGTGTTGTCTCTTGGATCACAGTATTGGGTTGCCCAAAAAGTTCATTTGGGTTTTTCTGTAAGATGCTATGGAAAAACTGAATAAACTTTTTGGCCAGCTCAATACCTTGGCTGCCTCTGGAATGGTCTTCACTGACCTGTACTCTAGCGATCTGCTATATGTTTGATGAATGATGCTTCACAAAACATATTTATATCATCACCATTAACACAGTAGTAAGGCTACTTTAAAAGATGTCATTTATGAGTCTTTATTATCTTCTAAGTGTCTTATGGCATCCAGTCCCATCACTTCATGGCCAATAGATGGGGAAACAATGAAAACAGTGACAGACTTTATTTTCTTGGGCTCCAAAATCACTGCAGATGGTGACTGCAGCCATGAAATTAAAAGACGCTTACTCCTTGGAAGAAAAACTATGACAAACCAAGACAGCATATTAAAAAGCAGAGACATTACTTGCCAACAAAGGTCCATATAGTTGAAGCTATGGTTTTTCCAGTGGTCATGTATGGATGTGACAGTTGGACCATAAAGAAGGCTGGGCACCAAAGAATAGATGCTTTTGAACTGTTGGAATTGCAGAAGACTCTTGAGAGTCTGTTGGACTGCAAGGATATCAAACCAGTCAACCCTAAAGGAAATCAATCCTGAATAGTCATTGGAAGGATTGATGCTGAGGGTGAAGCTCCAATACTTTGGCCACATGATGCGAAGAGCTGACTCACGGGAAAAGACCCTGATGCTGGGAAAGACTGAAGATAGGAGGAAAAGGGGACAACAAAGGATGAGATGGTTGGATGGCATCACATGAGTTTAAGCAAACTCCAGGAGATGGTGAAGGACGGGGAAGCTTGGTGTGCTAGTCCACGGGATAGCAGAGTCAGGCACTTTTGAGCAACTGAACAATATAAATCAAAATAGGAGCCTTTTATGTATTAGTTCATTGAATCTTCACAAGAATTACTATTACTTCTATTATTCTCCTCTTTTGCATAGGGGGAACTGAGACTGAATAGTTAAGTAATTTTCCTAAGACTGCAAATCTAATCCTATCCCAAGCCTCATATTCTTAACTACTATACTAGGACGCCCTGCTACAAACATTTCACTTGAGAAGTTTATGTAAGAGATAAGTAAAAGAGAAAGCCCTGCAACTCTCTAAAAGAACTAGATAGTGAGAGCTGTATAAAAGTGATGGTGCCCAATGTTCATCGCAGCACTGTTTATAATAGCCAGGACATGGAAGCAACCTAGATGCCCATCAGCAGAAGAATGGATAAGGAGCTATGGTACATATACACAATGGAATATTACTCAGCCATTAAAAAGAATTCATTTGAATCAGTTCTAATGAGATGGATGAAACTGGAGCCCATTATACAGAGTGAAGTAAGCCAGAAAGATAAAGACCAATACAGTATACTAACGCATATATATGGAATTTTAAAAGATGGTAACGATAACCCTATATGCAAAACAGAAAAAGAGACACAGATGCTCAGAACAGACTTTGGGACTCTGTGGGCGAAGGCGAGGGTGGGATGTTCTGAGAGAACAGCATTGAAACAAGTATACTATCAAGGGTGAAAGAGATCACCAGCCCAGGTTGGATGCATGAGACAAGTGCTCAGGGCTGGTGCACTGGGAAGACCCAGAGGGATCGGATGGGGAGGGAGGCGGGAGGGGGGATCGGGATGGGGAACACATGTAAATCCATGGCTGATCCATGTCAATGTATGGCAAAAACCACTACAATATTGTCAAGTAATTAGCCTCCAACTAATAAAAATAGATGGAAAAAAAAAAGTGATGGTGTTTCACTTTTATTTTAAAGGTTTTTTTGACATGGGCCATTTTAAAAGTCTTTATTGAATCTGTTACACTGTTGTTTGTCTGTTTGGCCACAAGGCTTATGAGACACAAGCTCCCTGACCAGGGATTGAACCTGAACCCGCCCCCCCACCCCCTGCACTGGAAGGAGAAGTCTTAACCACTGGTCTGCCAGAGGAGTCCTGGTGCCTCACTGCTCACTTTGAACAAAGTCATTCGATTCAAATATGGAAGTGCGTAGGTCCTTATGACCCAATACTTCCTTGCGTATTGACCGCCTCGTCTAATTTACGTTTAATCTAATTTTTTATACATTTCCTATAAATTCTACCCTTCCTCTTCCACTAAAATGCATATACTCCAGTAGGACTGTTATACCAGAACAGTTCAAATACTATAAAAAACAAGCAAGACAAACTCAGAATCCAACTATTCCAAAATAAGAACCCAATTATGAACATGCATTTTAAAAGAGAATTCAGAGACAAAGAAATGCAATCATAATGGCATAGGAGGTAGTACACGTGTTACTCAGGAGTTTACGAGAACAGTTCTGGGCACGGCAGCTAAAAGCATCTCTAGTCATAAACATCACAGTCACCTGTCTTTTTATTTGTTGGTTACTCTGCACTCAGATCCAGCACCCTAAGTTCAGCGGTTCCCTAAGCAGGGGAAGGTGACAGTTTCTACCTCCTAGGTCAGTGGTGCAGAAGCAAGAAGGCTGCAAGCCCCCTGAAGAGGCACCTGGAGGAAGCCTCGTGGCCCCCTGGACTCCATGCATCCCCCAGGTCAAGCTCAGGAAAGACACAGTCGCAGCTCCCCTTGGGCTCTCAGAGGAAGAACCCCACACTTACAGGAGACCACACTTGACCTCCTTTCTGGGGTCCAAATGCGTTTCTGAGCCAAGGTTTTCCAGAATCCATTACTTTGTGGTAAGCAGGAGAGTGATTATCTTCAGTCATACATTCTGCCTGCAGGTGAAAATTCCCTCCACCAAGATTTGCAAGCCCAAGGCTCTCTTTCCTGTGGACTAGAGCAGCCTTTTTCCCTCAGGAGAAGGATGAAGGAATGAAGTTGGGTACAAGCTTCTATCAATCCCTAAATAATCCCCATATTTCAGGAAACAGACTTTCCAGATGGCTCAGTGGTAAAGAATATGCCTGGTAATAGAGGAGACACAGAGATGTGAGTTTGATCCCTGGGTTGGGAGATCTCCTGGAGGAGGCAATGGCAACCCATTTCACTATTCCTGCCTGGAAAATTCCATGGACAGAGGAGACTGCCAGGAGACTAGCAGTCCATGGGGTCGCAAAGAGTCAGACGCCCCTGAGCGACTGAGCACGCACACATGTACTACTTCTCTGGGAGGAGGCAGGCAAAACTAATGTATTAATATAAAAGACCAAGCATATTCTTTCTCATGTCCTATCACATCCTCCACCTTTCAGGAAGGCCAAACTCCTTCCTATGGTACTACTTACAAGGTAACAAATTTATAACTCTGACAAGTTTCTAACTGCTATTCTACATCAAGAGAAGAATGCTTTCCTCATAGAAAAATTCACAGAACATTCCATTCTAAGGCAACGGTGGATAGTTACAGTATCTGACAACTTAAAAGAGCTAAGTGTAAAATTTACAACAAAAACCAGTGCTTTATCGTCAATAAAATCAGTATTTTTTGAAGGCTCAAAGGGAACACAGACAACAGTATTATCTTTCAAATACACTGTACTTACCTTAGCCACTTCTTCTTCTAACCGTTCCTGGTACTGTTTCTCCAGCAACTTAACCACGCTTGTTTCCCTTTTCACTCCAAATTCACCAGAGTACTAAATTAAAAAGCAAATATGACATTGATTTGTACTAATTATACACTTATTTTTAAACTTTTCTCAAAAGATTTCTTTAGAAAGTTTCTTAAAAGCTTTAATAAGTAAATAAATTGTTGCTCAATTAAAAGCAATAGTTCTAGTGAATAAATTCTACTATATAATTCTACTAAATTAACTGTACTTACTATTGTGAAGTTAACTAAAATGCAAACTGAGAAGCACGCTAACAATTACTAATGTACAGTTCTAGAGTGGGGGAAGAAAAGATACTACTTAAGAACTAAAAATTTACTGAATGAAGCCCAGGGTTTTACAGTTATGTTTGGGAAAAGTGGCCACAAGTTGGGAATATACACAGTGTTGAGAAGAGGCAAAAGGTGGTTTGGCTAGATGAGATATACTGGAAAAGATGAGGGACTTTTCTATCCTGTATGGCCTGTGCTGAAAAAAGCCTTATCCAATGTCCTAGCCCTAGGCGTATTGAATTTTGAGAATTCCTAAAGAAAACTCTAGAGATAGTCTAGTTCAACTTCTCATGGTAGGAAGAAAAGCTGTTTCTCTTTTTTTGAAACTAATTTCTTGTAAAGTTCAGGGCACTGAAATTAACTCACTATACAGCCCATGTTATATAAAACAAGACAATTTTAAACCATAATATATTTAGGGGGAAATAAAACCTCTCAATTTTAACTTTTCTGTGTTTTTCCTAAGCTGTGAAAGCACATCAGGCTTACAAAGTGGCACTAATGGTAAAAACCAGCCTGCCAATGCAGAGGCTCGGGTTCAATCCCTGGGTGGGGAAGATCCTCTGGAGGAGGCAACAGCAACCCATTCCAGTATATCAAATTTCTTCACTTTATATATTCCTCTGGATCTTTATTCTCATTTTTACTATACTTAACTCCAGCAACTATTTATTGGATAATTATTAAATCACAGACATTAAAATGATAGTAACAAAAATACAATTAGTGTACATAACAGTTTAAAAATACCTCTGTACCGCCATCAAAGTTCTGTTCTAGACAACTTGTTGGGTATGTTGTTTTCTGTACATCAGACTCAGTAATTATCACTGAATCAATGGAGAAGCTAAATATAAATAAAAGAGGATGAAAGGATTAGTGTTGTGTGTGAATTTTACTATAAGTAAATTTATAGCATGCATAAAATGTATTGGGGCAGTGGGGTATTGTAACATAACTCATTATTTTTTACTAATTTTTTCACTTAAAAGTAAGGCAGCAGAATTACGTGAATATTTAACAGATTATCCCTGAATTTTATGCCATTTTATAAAGTCTACTACAAATGTATGGCATGGAGCTGTTTATAAGTAGAGATATTTTTTAATAGTTACCTATGCTATTATTGAGTAAGCAAGTTTATAAAACCTCATTTTTATTAAAAATTTACACACAAATGCAGAGTGAAAAAAGTCTGGAAGAATACACATCCAAAGTAACAATGACTACCTCTAGAGGAATAGGGGTATAGTGACAATGGGAAACGTTCGTAATTTTATTCATAACTACTTCTGAAATTTGTTTTTCATGTATTCATGTACCTTTTGGTATTCATGTCTTTATTCTGTATTGTATTGGGTCACTTCCAGATGTTCACTACTACAAATAATGCTACAATACAGATCTCACAAATGTTATCTCTGCATACATCTATAGATATTTCTACATGATAAAATCTTGTAATTTTAATTTTTAAAATTTAAAGTAATGCCAATTTGAAAATGTTACATTAATTTAATTCCATAATCATACCATTTAAGTATTTTCTCAAAACTTCAACAGAGACTCTCAATGATTTTAAAACTTTCTTAGAAGATGTATGTCGTTGTTTTTGAGATTATACATCCTTTCAAATGGGAATGTACGAAGAAGTAGCATTCTTTGTGCTGCTGGCCACGAAAGTTTCTTCTGTTGTGAACTCCCGATATATCTTCTATAGTCATGTTAAATTATCATAAAAAGTCATTTTTCTTGTCTTTATTCTCTGCCCTTTCCTGGTTCGTTTATCTTTTTTTTATCATTTCATCTGTTTCTTCATATCTTCTTGCATACACTGTTCTGATCCTTTGCTTCATGTCTCATTTTCACAGCCCATGAAAGATCCCCCACATTATTTATCCAGCTATAGAGACCCAAATTAAAAAAAGAAAAAAAAATGCTGCCGAGTCCACAGTGACTTAATTCTGTGGCTTTATAGCCTTTGAAAATGTTTATCCCAAATTCAAAAACACAGACTACCTAAAATCAAATTCATTGTTTCCATCTTATAATTAAGGTCCTAACCTTCCACCTGCATGATTTCTTTACTTATATTAACACATCATAAGCCTCCATATTCTCGAGCTACAATACAGGTCATCTTTCCTCTGTTTTGCTCCCAAGATTCCTTCCATCCCAACATCTCACAGTATTCCCTTTATTTCCATTTCTCCTGGAGCCACTGCAAAAAGCGTCATTACAGAAATGTGCAAAAAAAAAAAAAAGAAATGTGCAGCAATGGGCACTGAAAAATGCCACAGACTCATGGCTTTACATTCCAGCACTTTGGCTGTATCATCATGTTATATTCCCCATCACTTTAGAAATTATTGTTCTATGAATAAATATCATTTCAATGATTGGACTGAAGTCCCCTGAGGTGAGTGAAGTGAAGTATCAGTTGCTCAGTCCTGTCTGACTCTTTCTGACCCCAGGGACTATACAACTCATGGAATTCTCCAGGTTAGAATACTGGAGTGGGTAGCCGTTCCCTTCTCCAGGGGATCTTTCCAACCCAGGGATCGATCCCAGGTTTTCCACATTGCAGGCGGATTCTTTACGAGCTGAACCACGAGGGAAGCCCAAGAATGCTAGAGTGGGTAACCTATCCCTTCTCCAGGAGATCTTCCCGACCCAGGAATCAAACTGGGGTTTCTGCACCGCTGGGGGATTCTTTACTATCTGAGCTATCAAGGAAGACCCTTGAGGTAAAGGGTCACTTTACATATATCTCAAGTTTTCTCCACAACATTTAGCCAAGTCTCTTTCCAGTCACAGGACTGGAAAAGGCAGTTTTCATTCCAATCCCAAAGAAAGGCAATGCCAAAGAATGTTCAAACTACTGCACAATTGCACTCATCTCACACGCTAGCAAAGTAATGCTCAAAATTCTCCAAGCCAGGCTTCAACACTACGTGAACCGAGAACTTCCAGATGTTCAAGTTGGATTTAGAAAAGGCAGAAGAACCAGAGATCCAACAGACAACATCCAATGGATCACAGAAAAAGCAAGAGAATTCCAGAAAAACATCTAATTCTGCTTTATTGATTACGCCAAAGACTTTGACTCTGTAGATCACAACAAATGGTGGAAAATTCTTCAGGAGATGGGAATACCAGACCATCTTACCTGCCTCCTGAGAAACCTGTATGCAGGCCAAGAAGCAACAGTTAAAACTGGACATGGAACAATGGCCTGGTTCCAAATTGGGAAAGGAGTTCCTCAAGGCTGCGTATTGTTACCCTGCTTATTTAACTTACATGCAGAGTACATCATGTGAAATGCCAGGCTGGATGAAGCACAAGTTGGAATCAAGACTGCCGGGAGAAACAGCAATAACCTCGGATATGCAGATGACACCACCCTTGTGGCAGAAAGTGAAGAGGAACTAAAGAGCCTCTTGATGAAGGTGAAAGAAGAGAGTGAAAAACTTGGCTTACAACTCACAATTCAGAAAACTAAGATCATGGCATCTGGTCCCATCACTTCATGGCAGATAAATGGGGAACTATGCAACAGTGAGAGATTTTATATTTTGGGGCTCCAAAATCACTGCAGTCATGAAATTAAAAGATACCTGCTCCTTGGAAGAAAAGCTATGACCAACCTAGACAGCATATTAAAAAGCAGAGACATTACTCTGCCAATAAAGGTACGTCTAGTGAAAGCTATGGATTTTCCAGAAGTCATGTATGGATGTGAGAACTGGACTATAAAGAAAGCTGAGCACAGAAGAATTGATGCTTTTGAACTGTGGTGTTGGAGAAGACTCTTGAGAGTCCCTTGGACTGCAAGGAGATCAAACCAGTTACTCCTAAAGGAGATCAGTCCTGGGTGTTCATTGGAAGGACTGATGTGAAGCTGAAGCTCCAATACTTTGGCCACCTAATGTGAAGAACTGACTCATAGGAAAAGACCCTGATGCTGAGAAAGATTCAAGGCAGGAGGAGAAGGGGACGACAGAGGACGAGATGGTTGGATGACATCACCTACTTGATGGACATGAGTTTCAGCAAGCTCTGGCAGTTGGTGATGGACAGAGAAGTCTGGCGTGCTGCAGTCCATGGGGTTGCAAAGAGCTGGACACGACTGAGCGACTGAACTGACTGACTTTCCAGTCACAGTTTCTTTTAATCCTCATGGTCCTAAGGTAGTTTTTATCCTCAGTATTACTTAGACATGGGTTTCAAAGAGGTGGCTCAGAGGTAAAGAATCCACCTGCCAATGCAGAAGATGTGAGTTCAGTCCCTGGGTCGGGAAGATCCCCTGCAGAAGGAAATGGCAACCATTCCAATATTCTTCTTGGAGAATCCCATGGACAGAAGAGCCTGGTGGGCTGCAGTCCATGGGGTCACAAAGGGTTAGACAGGACTGAGCACAGCACGTATTACTTAGATATGTTTAAGTATCTGTCTAAGATCAAATGGCGGCTCAAGGGTCCAACTGGGAGTCAAATACAGGTTTGTCTGACTCTAAAGCCCATAGCTGTTCCAACTCCATACTATTGCCCCAAGAGGTTTCATGGATAACATTACCAAATACTTGTTAAATGAATGACAATTAGTTTTTCTTAAATTATCTCAAATCTATATTAGAAGAACAAAATACTCTTTATTCAAAAAGTGCCACAGCTGTTTCCAAATATGTAGTGATATTTCACAAGAAATAACTTTAATTACATATTCATAGGAGAGAATATGGCAGTCAATAAACCTCATTGCTGGGATCTAAGAGAAAACTAATGGTTTTGGTTGAAAGGTACTGTTAATACATTTTGATTGATTATTTCAGAAACTCTGAAAAGCACAACAAGTTGGCAAAAGCCCAAGTGTAGGAAGAGCAAAGTAGATCTGCTCTTCCAGAGATTTTCCTTTTCTTCATGCTTCAGAGAGAAAACATCACTAATTAAAGGAAGGCTACTTGAAATACGTTAAAAGGTTATGAGTTCCTGTTATCCACTTATTTTCTTTCATATAAAAAAATCTAAAGTAATAGTTTCCAAATGTCAATCTATGAACTGCCTGTATCAGAATCATCTTGTATAAATACAAATGACCAGAATCTATGTCAAAGCTACTGAATCTACTCATGCTTCAAATGTAAAATCCAGTAATTTGCAATTTTCCGTAGTTGAAAAATAGTATTACATTTCAAAAACCTCCAATGTTTAATGCATCGTAAAGTCTGGGAACCAATGACCTCAAATAAAAGGGAAGCTTTGTAAGGCTGTGCCAATGTGGGATAAATAATTCCAAAGCCTATATACAGACACTGAATAAAAGCAGCAGAAACAGAGTGCTTCCAACGAAGTGAGGACACTCAGTGGTTTGTCTTCAACACACACACACAATAAAACACAAAAACTCTCTTCAGGTTTCAGTAACAAGTACCTATGGAGGTATCAGTCCTAGAGCAGCAGAGCCAGTCAAAGTTAGGTTAAAACTCTGAGGACTTTATAGAGCTAGTAAAATACTACAACACATTTCCCGACTAAATTCTAAGTTGTTCAATCATTTTAACAAATATTTACTGAGCACCAACTATTCGTAGGGAATTATTATAGGATTTGGGATATAGGAAATTACATAGACAAAAATTCCCTTAACAAAGCTTGAAGTCCAACACAGGGGACAGATAATATAAACAAATAAATAAACCTTCCCTTCTATCTATACATATACATATAAATACATATATATACCCTTATCTTTATAGTTACATATATATAAAACACACTTCCCAGGTGGCTCAGTGGTAAAGCATCTGCCTGCCAAGCAAGAGATGTGGGTTTGATCCCTGGGTTGGGAAGATCCCCTAGAGAAGGAAATGGCAACCCACTCCAGTGTTCTTGCCTGGGAAGTCCCATGGACAGAGAAGCCTGATGGACTACAGTCCATGGGGCCGCAAAGAGTTGGACACAACTCAGCGACTGAACAACAACAAAATATATATAACATAACATTAATACAGAAAAACGAAACAGGAAACTCATGTGTAGAGTTTTAAGGGATGATTTTAATTTAAATCGGGTAATGAGGACAGGCCTCATGAGAACATGACACCTGAGTAAAGACCCGAAGAGGTGAGTGTTGGGCATGCAAATAACCTAGAGAAAGATCAACCCAGGTAGAAGGAACAGCAATGAGAAGAGAAATTCTCAAAGCAGGAGCATCCCAACAGCTTGAGAATCTCGAGGAGATTATGTGGCATTCTAGCAGTAAGTCATAAGCAGGGCAGCAGGAGATAGATTCAGAGAGAAACAGAACCCAGTAAGTAAGGATCTGGTAAGGCACATTAAGGACAGAAGAGCCCTGGAATAACATGACTTGTCTTAAATTTTAAAAGCAAAGCTCTGGAACTGTGTAGAGAACAGACTCTAGAGAAGAGTTAGGATAAAAGCAGTAGTCCAAGTGAGACATGATGATGGCAGGGATTAGGGGCCTGGTGAGAAGTGGTACAGTTTAGATTTGTCTTGCAAATAGAGATAACAGGATTTCTTGCCAGACTGGAAGTGTGGTTTGAAAGGGGAGTCACCAGAGATGGAGTCAGATGGCTGCAGAAGGAGCAGATTTTGAGGGAAAGATTCAGAGTGGGTATTCTGGACGTGGTAAATCCAAGTATTAGACAACCAGGTGGAGAAAGTCCAGCTATGACTGGCGTGATCGTATCTTATATCCTTTGTGTACTGCCTATATCAAAGTAGCAAAGACTAAGCATACAATAAAAAACAAACATGTGCACACCGCCTGGTTTAACTTAGCCTATTCATAACAAAGAGCCTCTTTAGAAAATAAAGCTGTAATTAATAATCCTGTTATAAAATATATGTGGTTTACACTAACCTTTACTTCACACATTTCAGAGATGAAGAATTACCTCCTGTCCTTATTTCTTGATAATGCTACAGCTCATCTCTTTCAAGCAAAATTGTTTAAGTTACATTTTTTTCTTAAAACAACCATATTATGACTGCTACTAAACTACAAATACTACTGAATGAAATTATAAGTTGACGGATACCTTGGCTGAATTGTGGACTCATTAACAGCTTGAAGCCTTTCCTGCAAAGAATGAATCTCTGCCTCATAATTTTCTTCAGTTTCTTTCAATTGCTGCTGCAAAGAGGATACGAGGTTTTCTAATTCTTGAACCTGTCCTTCAAGTTGTTTCGTTTTTTCATTATCTTGCAGTGGAGGTAACTTGCTTTTATGACTAACATCTAAGTTACATGAATAGAAGAAAATACACATTTCAATAGAAATTTCTCAATGAAATACCAAAATCACTTTTTTGAAGTAGGAGAATATTCATTCTTCTTTGAAAGATAATGTTTTTTAATAGTATAACTTGGGTATCAGTCTAAACTCATGTAGACTTATGATAAGAAAACATGAATCATGTAAATCAAGATCATTTTTTCTATCTTCATGGCAGCAATACCACTACACCTACCAATTTTATGTCTTTAAATAGAAAACAATTTAGAATCAGGAAATGTAAGATGTAGGAAGACACAGACAGTCCAAGCCTCTCATTTGAAAGATGAGAAAACTGAGACCAAAGAGGGTTATCGTGAAATGCCAAAGGAACTAAGTTGTCTCAGATTTTAAAGTAAAAAGTCAAATTACTGAACATTTGATACGAAAACCACATTATGGTATATAGTCCAAATTTACCAATGTCTTGCAAATTGGTCATCTGAGGATGAGTTGATAAAAAGTCTGTTTGCTTTTCTGGCAGGTTCGCTTCTGCAAATTCAAGTTTCCTATCACGTGCCTGCTGTCTCTTAATCTATGAAAAATAACAGAAGAAAAGCAGTGACACAGATATATGACTCAGGATTGTAGAAACTATACAAAGCACCTTTATCTTTAAAAAGTTTTTTTTTCTTCCCCAAATCACCCAGAACTGTACCATTCTGATACAGGTATTTTCCCTTCCAAGTTATTCCACACTCTGACACAGTGACTCACATTGCATTCCCTTCACAGGACTGAAATTATATTAGTAAATATAATGTTCTTTCATATACAGGAGGAATTTGATCTAACTATAAAAACAGGAGCCACACAGAATTTTGGTATAACGTTCACAGCAATATTTAAAACATGACTTAATCTTTGAAATTTCAATTCATACAGAGTAAATTTTATATTATGAATACTTGATCACATATCTGCTATTAATCTCTGAATGTAACCTACATACAATCAGGTAGCTGACAAATGTGTGCTACTCTTTATACAAAAGCAAGGAAAACAACAAAAACAGATAAACCTCAGCTTCTTTCCTTAACTATTAAAACTAGGCAGCAATATGTCAGATGTGTGTGTGTATTACTTAAGTCATTCTTCAAATATTTAATACTCAGTCTACTATGTGGCGAGCACTCTGACAAGGGAGGTAAGAATATAAAATCAGTGGGGGAAAATGCACACACACATATACATGGTACATTTGTCCTCACAGAATTTCACAATTGGGGAAGCAAAATTAAATAATTAACAATGCATTAAACTATAACATGTGACTAAAGGGTGATAATAGAAGACAGACTGGTATGGGTCTGATGGAGGAAGTGAAATTTGGTTTGGGCCTCCATCATTTTGGTCAATGATTAGGAAAGGTTCCAAGGAAGGCAGAGTAGGAGCATTCGTGAAAGGGTGGCCTGCTAGAAGTGGTGAAGACAACGGTCCTGAAGGATAGGGGAAATTGTGTATGCCAGATAAAGAAGACAGATGAAGATGAAAGAGCACCCTAAAAGCAAGGTGCGAGTTTGGATTTGCTACACTAGGTGAACAAAGAATTGTGTAGATGGAGGTGAGCACCGGGATAAAATGTATTTCCCAAGAAGGCCATTTCAGTTGGTACTACTTTATCAAGTCCTCTACCTGACTCCTAATCCCATGTACATTTCAACCAAGAATCTTGCCAGAAGAAATAAAGCCCATCAGGTAAATACTTTACTTTTCAGCTCTACCTTTCAATACTATCAATTCATTCAGCAAACATACAGTAAACCTTTTACCATGTGCTAAACAAAGCACTGTGCTAAGAGGAAATGAAAATCAAGAGAAGACTTCCTGACTTTGAAGGGTTTAGTGGGGGTTAGCCTAGTGGACATGTCACATGTCGCCACAACTCCATACACCATAATTAGTGGATCAAGTAGAGATTCTTGGTGACTGTAGGTGGGTGGGCAAAACCCACAATGAAGGCTTTAAAAGCCACAGAACTAAAGTGACATAAATTAAGGGAAAAAAAATATTCTAAGAGAAGAGCTAATACTACAAAAAAAAAAAGTAGAATTAAGAAATTGGGCTTCCCTTGTAGCTCAGTTGGTAAAGAATCTGCCTGCAGTGCAGGAGACCTGGGTTCGATCCCTGGGTTGGGAAGATCCCCTGGAGAAGGAAATGGCAACCCACTCCAGTATCCTTGCCTGGGAAATCTCATGGACAGAGGAGCCTGCTGAGCTGCAGTCCATGGGGTTGCAAAGAGTCCCACACGACTGAGCGACTAACAATTACTTACTTATTCACTTAGTGGAAGATACATTGAGCATCTGTTTATACCTAAGGAGGTAACGTAGAGATCTGACTTTCATTACTGGCTACAGAAGTATTCTTTCGGGTACCAAACAGTTTTTCTTGTATTTTTTTTAAATGTTTAATCCTTCCCAATATTTAAAAAGGCAAAAAGACTTTACATAAGATTCGATCATAAAGTCGATGACCTGAAGGAACGAACACCAGGCCCCACTCCCACATGTGACAGCACGTGAAGCTGAGCAGCCTCTGTCCCCTTTAAATGAAGTATGTTTTCTCCAGGTTTCACTTTCCCAGCTTTCACTTGGCCTTCTTCATTTATTTTATGAGCTGAGCTCACATAGGCATTTATGTTATGATCTCCGACATACACCTCTCCTCTTTCCCCATGACTCAATTAAAATGACAATGAATCTGTACAAGATAAATCCATAATAAACCAAAAAAAAAAAAAAGAGACCAGCAGATTTCAACAGAAAAGGGTGGCAGAATAGCGATTCAGCAAGGAAGGAAGGGGCCACAGCAGCCTACAGCACGCTGGAAGGGAGCCGCAGGTGGAGGAGCAGTTAACTTGCCTAGCAGAACCCTAGAGAGACACCAGGCTCAGAGAGAGATCAATGACAGGCAGACATCAGAAAACAAATATATCAACCCTTAACTAATCACAGCACAGCCTTTTCAGCTGACCCAGTCAGGCAGAAGTCTGGTGGTGCGTAAAAGTTTTTCTAAAAAGAAACTGAAAGAAGTGTCTGGGGAGAACTAAGGAGCCGAGTGTGGGTGTCTGTGTTCCAGAGCAGGCTCCCACACTCCAGCACCAGGGAAGGGGCATCTGTGACTCATCAAAAGAAACCGTTCCCCACTCACTGTCTTCAAAGGAAAGAGGCAAAATGACAAGCATCAGTGTAGTTACTTGTTTACTGCAAGTCCTCCTACACTATTTAATAGTTTCAACCATGTCCTGTCACCAGGAAAAGCAACACATTTTTAAAAGGAAGAAAGACAACAAGGAAGGAAGGTGAGAAAGCAGAAAGGACATTAGATGATTAAGAATTCACTGGTAACTTCTGCCAAAGAAAGTTCAGTGAAGCATGAGCTGGGAGCTTGTTTACAGGTGGGTAGAAGAGACAGCAAGAGGTGGGAAACCGACTGCAGTCTCTTCTTTCCTTCAAATAACAAGGCAATGAAGGAAGGAGAACACACAGGAGGTATCGGGTTCAGGGAAAATTGGTTGCGTTCTGAACGGTGGAGACAAGAGGCATATGCAAGGCAAATGAAGGACAGAACAAGGAAAACAGACAAAGAACCTGAAAATAAATACAGAAGGGACAGAAGAAACAGGCTACCAGTCTTAGAAGAGGGGGAAGGGGACGTTTACAAAAGCACAGAAAATAAGATAACCTTGGTTATGAAAAGGGACAACTTCTTCTGAGACAGAGAAAAAGAAATTAGGGTATTTCCACGTTTAAAGAAATGCCTATTGATCTACAGGTAGCAAGGTGAGATCGCTTATAACTGTTAAGGTTAATACAGAAAAATGGGAAATAAGGCTATCTGCGAAGGAAAAAAAGGGGAGTAGAAATGGAAAGTGTGACTTTATAACTAGGGAAGTTATAAAGTTAGGGAACATCCACTGAGGAGCCTATGACAGAATGAATGACCACATGAAAGAATTGTCAGCTATGGTCAGAGCCCACGACTATGCAGCGTCACCAAGCCATATCACCATCTCACTCTGTCAGCAGTGCTCAGAAACCCAAGGGTGAGTGGAGAAAAAGGGTCTCAAGAGGTAGGGAAGGGCAGCAGGAAAACAAGAAATCTAGACTACGAAGGGTACTGGTATGAAAGTTGTACGATGATTCTGAATAGGGTTAAATATTCTAGCTATGAATGGGAGGAAAAAGAAAGTAGCAATGGTAGAGAAAGGCAGAATTAAAGAAGGGTTTTTAACCTATCTACCTGTCCTCCTACAAAGTTATCTGTAAGATACTGAAATAGGTTTGCATGTTTTAGAAAAGACTGAATAAGGTTGTGCACAGAAAGAGAAAGAAAGGGGGAAGGGAGAAAGAGGGGAAAAAGAGGAGGGGAAGAGAAAGAGGAAAAAGAAAGAATTTTAGCCAGAGTATCCCTCATCAGCAATATAACTTTCAATTAGTTAAATCTCTCAAATCTGCCCAAATATCTTAATACAATGACATCAAAAAGTACCCAAATAAGCAAACAGAGTTTTTTCTGGTACTTTTCTCATACAACATGAGGATAACAATACTTAATATTTGCTGATGTATGTCATTTTTCTGAAATAGCTAATAAATTATATGATGCGTCTATACTCTCTTACATAGCTTTTTATGCACACATTTCTAAATATATGTAACATGATGTGAAACTAATTATCTATGTTCTAAACAACTATTGCTACAGTTTAAAAGAGACTCACTGCTTTAAAAAATACTTCAAATTAAATGCAACTGTTTAACAAAGTTTACAATTTGACATTTTATATATATTTTAACTTTTATCTTGATTTCAGAAGCTCTCTAAAGGGGTAAAGAGTATTCAAACTGCAGAACTTCTTCAGCTCACTGATACTATAAATATACGTCACTCTCCCCTAATTTTCTTTCCATGTTTATTCATTTTAGAAATTTTCGGTTGATAAAGTAACTTACAAAATAGCAGGTAATACAAGAAATGCAAACATTATTATATATTTTCCATACTTTACTTAATCGTGATTGAAGTACCAAGAGTCTGCTGTATGCTTCTGCTGCTTTGCTGCGAAGAGTCTGCATATTTTCTTGAAAATCTAAATGATAAACAATGATAATAATTTCACTTATAGTATAAGTCTGCTTCTTTCAATAAGCATTATTCATCTATTCATAACTTTTAAAAAATATTATTTTAAAAACCAATTTTTCACCATAATAACTTCTGGGTTATTCTAATTATGATTACTACAATGCTGTTGTTCCTTACTGATTGTTTATTGCTAGATGTTTTAACCATACAGTGAGGCTAAATAGCTTTTTTTTTTTTTCTTTTGTGGCCTGATTTATTAATCTTAATGTTGTAAGTGGCATGTTTAGAATAGCTCTTATCTTTAAATCCTGAAAACTATATTCAAGTTCTAGATTGTCCAGTAACTATTTCTATGACAGTTCACCTCTTTGGGCCTGTGTTATCCTTTTTGTGTGTGTGTTGTCTTTTTGTAAAATAAAGGGATTTAGCAGTATCATCTCCAACTCTTCTGTATCAGCATTAAGATTCTATGATTTATAACATTTCTTTGAAATATTGGTCTGAGTTTGGAATTGCAAATAAAGTTTAAAAATGGTTGTATGTAACCTGTGAGTATCTGTAGAAAGAGCCTTCCATACCTACTTGTTTCTGAATAAATAGATATTAGTCAAAAAAAAAAAAAATAGCCTGCTGGAAGTAAAATTCATGTATTTAGTAACGAAAATCTCATTAATGTGGAACGCATGCTACAAAGACTAACAATTTTATATTAAAATACAGTAACTTCTGTTGGCATTCATTAATTTCTACACACTTGTTTATTATTCATACCAATGAACAAGGGTAGGAAACACTTGTGAAGGGATCAGTTAAGTTCAGTCACTCAGTCGTGTCCAACTCTTTGCAACCCCATGGACTGCAGCACCCCAGGCTTCCCTGTCCATCACCAACTTCTAGAACTTGCTGAAACTCATGTCCATCGAGTCAGTGATGCCACCCAACCATCTCATCCTCTGTCATCCCCTTCTGCTCCTGCCTTCAATCTTTCTCAGCATCAGGGTCTTTTCCTATGAGTCAGTTCTTCACACTAGGTGGCCAAAGTATTGGAGCTTCAGCTTCACATCAGTCCTTCCAATGAATATTCAGGACTGATTTCCTTTAGGATGGACTGGTTGAATCTCCTTGCAGTCCAAGGCACTCTCAAGAGTCTTCTCCAACACCACAGTTCAAAAGCATCAATTCTTCAGTGCTCAGCTTTCTTTATAGTCCAACTCTCACATCCATACAGGACTACTGGAAAAACCATAGCTTTGACTAGATGGACCTTTGTTGGCAAAGTAATGTCTATGCTTTTTAATATGCTGTCTAGGTTGGTCATAACTTTCCTTCCAAGGAGCAAGCGTCTTTTAATTTCATGGCTGCAGTCACCATCTGCAGTGATTTTGGAGCCCAAGAAAATAAAGTCTGTCACTGTTTCCACTGTTTCCCCATCTATTTGCCACGAAGTGATGGGACCAGATGCATGATCTTAGTTTTTTGAATGTTGAGTTTTGAGCCAGCTTTTTCACTCTCCTCTTTCACTGTCATCAAGAGGCTCTTTAGATCTTTTTTGTTTCTTGCCATAAGGGTGGTGTCATCTGTATATCTGAGGTTATTGATATTTCTCCTGGCAATCTTGATTCTAGCTTGTGCTTCATCCAGCCTGGCATTTCCCATGATGTACTCTGCATGTAAGTTAAATAAGCAGGGTGACAATATACAGCCTTGACGTACTCCTTTCCCAATTTGGAACCAGTCCGTTGTTCCATGTCCAGTTCTAACTGCTGCTTCTTGACCTGCACACAGATTTCTCAGGAGGCAGGTCAGGTGGTCTGGTATTCCCATCTCTTTCAGAATTTTCTACAGTTTTTTGTGTTCCACACAGTCAAAGGCTTTGGTGTAGTCAGTGAAGCAGAATTAGATGTTTTTCTGGAACTCTCTTGCTTTTTCTATGATCTAATGGTGTTGGCAATTTGACCTCTGGTTCCTCTGCCTTTTCTGGAAGTTCAAGGTTTCCGTAGTGTTGAAGCCTGGCTTGGAGAATTTTGAGCATTACTTTGCTAGCGTGTGAGATGAGTGCAATTGTGTCGTAGTTTGAACATTCTTTGGCATTGCCTTTCTTTGGGATTGGAATGAAAACTGACCTCTCTTCCAGTCCTGTGGCCACTGCTGAGTTTTCCAAATTTGCTGACATATTGAGTGTAGCACTTTAACAGCATCATCTTTTAGGATTTGAAATAGCTCAACCAAAATTCCATCACCTCCACTAGCTTTGTTTGTAGTGATGCTTCCTAAGGCCCACTGACTTGGCATTCCAGGATGTCTGGCTCTAGGTGAGTGATCACACCATCGTGATTATCTGGGTCGTGAAGATCTTTTTTGTACAGTTCTTCTGTGTATTCTTGCCACCTCTTCTTAATATCTTCTGCTTCTGTTGGGTCCATACCATTTGAACACCAAAAAGTTAACTGAGGTTGCAAATTGGAAAAAGGAACTAATATAGGATTCCTATTAAAAAAGATAACTGAATGTCTTCTTATTCTTTTTATAAAAATAAACCCCTGACATATACTTATTCAACAAATACAATGACTTTTAAAGGTTTGGATCTATGGTATAAAATTAAGAATTACAGTGAAGAAAAGACGGAAATAGAGGAACAGAGGATAAAGAGACAAGAATATTTGCAGACAGCTTTGGTTTTCTTTTTATCACGATTACTGCATTGTAAAACTAAACATGTACGTTAAAGGCAAGATTTCATGAACCTGAAAAAAGATGCTAAGATAAACTCAAATCAGCTAAGTGATTAAATCAGGAATTAATGGAAATAGTTTATCAACAATTCATGTAAGAAAATTAAATACTCTGTTCAACAATGCAGTAAAGTCTTTATTACCTTGGACTTCACATCTGTAATCTTGCAATCCCAGTTCTTGATTTTCAGAAGTGTGCACACCAGCAGTCTCTTTCTCTTCTCCATTTACTTCACATTTTAAAGCAGGAGTGTAATGTTCACCATGGACATTGCAAAAAGTCTGTCGACAATAAAATTAGGTATTGTATGAAATTATGAAGTTTTGATTTCTACCTCTAGAGATTATTAAACATTATTTCCTATATGTAAAACAGAGTCAAAAAATGTCACAGGAAAAATCAGTAAGAAAACATTTCCGTGTATCAAATCAATCTGCCAAAGAACAAACAAGTCTAAATCCTTCTCTCTCTACATGCAAGACACGAATTCTTCTCACATCAGGAAAATGTGACAGTCTTCATTATCTATAATATATATTAAATATATATGTCTAAACTATAATATTTTTATTTCTTTGTAATAATGAATGTATCTCGTACTTTACCACTTTCTAGTATACATCCTATACAGATATTCCCTCTGTAATGTCAACTACCCATGAGAAAAGGTGAAAAGATGAGGACAGAAGTTCAACAACGATGACTAGAAAGTAGTGTATAAATTCTACAGAAACTATATAAAGTAGGAGATCACGTTCACAGACTTTAACACAAGAGAATACTATTCATGGTTTATACACAGAAGAAAATAAAAAATATTTGACATATTATTCTGGTTTTTCTCCTGAGCAATGGACAATTCTATCATCACTTATAAACAACACATACCACACAATCATCTGACACGCCTAAGGAAGTTTCTAGTAAGTTTCACCTTTCCACCTCATGCAACTGGAAATAAGTCAACAACTTCTAGACCTAACCATTTTGTTTACTGTTGTTATTTCGTGAGATCTGCCTAAAAGTGAAACTATACTATTAATTGACTTTATTAAATTTCCAACATAGTTTCTAAGGTAGAATTTATCATAAATTGATTCAGGTTGGTAGAAACCTGAATGATCAGCCAATTTACAAATAAAGCAAAAGACTCAGAAAGATGAAATAACTAGTCCATAGTAACATCAATGATTAGGGACAAAATCAGATTCATGATGAACTGCAAGGGACCTCTCCATTACAACAAGCTGATTTATGTTTCAAGTTGAGATTAGGGGTCAGGTAAAGACATTACTAGAAGAAAAAAATATATAAAGTCAGCTTATAAATGAACTACTATGACTTTGGAGAAGGAAATGGCAGCCCACTCCATTATTCTTGCCTGGAGAATTCCATGGACAGAGGAGCCTGGTGGCAAAAGCCCATGGGGTCACAGAGAGTCAGACACGACTGAGTAGCTAACACACACATGATGACTTGGGCCCGCTTTACATTTACAGACCATCAACAATGGATATGAAAGCGCAATGCCTGAACCTGTCAGCAGAGTGGAGGCCCTTGGTGTGGATTTTCCTGACTTTTTTTGTTTTTTTGAATACTGTTTCCAAACTATTCCACAGGTAATTAGAACCAGTAAGGCAGCTTTACCCTCCCAACTAACATCACCCTCCCCACCCCTTCAAATTATAAATACACTGGCTGAGATGGAAACCTGTGACAAGTCTAGGTGTGTATGTTAAATCTTGAAATATTTCAAATATGCAGAAAACAGTTCATCTATTACCCAGCTATAGCAAATACTAATATTCTGTCATATTATATCCATATTTTTTAAAAGTTGAACATTAAATACAGCCTTGAAGAGTTCTGCATTAAGTACTGCTTATCTATTTCATTCGCCTCTCTGCCCAGAGGTGATTATCTAACATGCATGTTTTCATACATTTTTATTTTGAGATTTACTGACATAACAAAGACACTCTTGCAAGGAACATATCTGGCTGTGCACGCATGTGAACCTAAGGAGAAGTAAATGCTGGACTGTGTCATACATAAGCTCGACAATATACCTTGACCATCTGCTCCTCAAGGTGGCACACTCCCAGCAGGGGTACAGAAGTGCTGTTTCACCTGATCTTCACAAATATGATTATAGCTGGTATAATCAGTTTTCAGATTTGGCAATCTACAGTGTGAAATACTGTCTCACTAGTCATGTGCAAGACCCCCAGCTAAGTCATCAAATTCATTCAACCACCAAAGTGGGCAGGAGTAGGAAACAGACCTGCTTAAGGCTCTACTGGTCTGTTTTTTAAAATTAGGCAAATCTTCTGTAGAATCTACTACTGAGATAATTTACCTAAGTTTCTTTTATTTCAAACTGATTATCAGGAGAACATTTAAATACTTATTTTAAACTTAAAAACTCAGGAATATTTTCCAAATACAGTTCTGAAGCAAGATTGTAGGGAAAAGTAATTCAGATGATTCTGCTAAATCAAAATAGTAATAACTTAAAATTTAGCATTACTCGTCTAAAAGTACTTTTTAACTAATATCTTACCTGTGTAAAATGAGAACATTCTTCAGATACTGCCTTGTGAAGTTTTCCAATAAGCAGTTGCAAAGGCTTCATTTCACCTAACAGAATAGATAGCGCATTAAAAATGTTCAATTTACATGCTTAGAAACTATTTTCATATTAAACTTACATCAACTGGAAGATTCCTGGGAATAAGATTAGTTCTAAGTTCTTTATTTCTTTCAATGTTATTTTGTACTGCTCAGCATTAACTGTATAAGATAATTTGTAGGATTTTCAATTTATATACCACAAAAATGGTACAAAGCACTGATTTGTAATTTTTTGTATTACAATCCAATACAAGAACTGTATCACACAGCATAACCCTACATATATTCACCCATATAAAACTGAAACAAAAAGTTCACAAGTATTTATTTTTTATACATCCTATGCACTCCAATGTTTTCTGTTCTACTCTATTATTAAAAAAACAAACAACAACAACAAAAAAAACTGGTCATTACTCACTGAACTAACTTCATCACCCATTAATGACCCACTAATTAATTTGTAGTGTGAAAAACTACAGATTCTATCTGAAGAGGATACCAATACAAACAACATATGCTTAAAATCTTACTCCATTCAAACCCAAAGAACTCCTTTTTCCTGAAGTGAAAAAGGATTATATTCTTATTTAAGCCACACTTTAAACTCTACTGTTCAAAAGAACAATTCCAAACCTATGAACCATCTCATTCATAAAGGTAGATCTGTCAAGAATGGAGGCCTAAAGATACCCTGAACAGAGAAAGTCTAATTAATTGAATAACTGGATAATTACTAAAGATAAAGGTTAACCACGACCAGTTTTCCACTTATGGTTCCTTAAATACTGCTGCCGACACAGTGCCATCTTAGTCTTTTTGCTCACTCTAGTCTTCCAAGGTGTCTCATTCTTGTCCCTGGCCTCAAATGATCTCTTGACTTACAGATCTTTATCTTGAACTTAAACTTCCCCCTTAGGTTTCAGCCTTTATTTTCAATTGCATACTAGGTATCGCTTTTTCAAAGTCATCAAGTATTTTTAACTCAATATTCCAAGCTAAATACACTATTTTCCTCACAAATCTACTCCTCATCCTCCTCATGACTACAGTCACCCTCAATCCAATTACTCAAACTAGACACGCAGGGATCATTCTCAATTCCTCCCCCTTACTGCTAATACTAACTGCAGACTACAACCCACCTCTTTAACGCTTAAACTTTTCTTCCTTCTACAATGCCCAATGCCATTTTAGCTCAACATCTGAACGTTAACAGAGTAACTGCCAAAGCTGCTTAACTGGTCTTTCCATCACGTTATCAGTTCAGTTCAGTTCAGTCGCTCAGTCGTGTCCAACTCTTTTGTGACCCCATGGACTGCAGCACACCAGGCTTCCCTGACCATCACCAACTCCTGGAGTTTACTCAAACTCACGTCCATTGAATCCATCACTTATCATCTCCCTTAATTTGCTCCAGTGATGTCATCTTAAAAATCTTACTATGTTACTCTATTTAAAATCCTGCATTAGCTCTTAAAACCAACAGCATAAAGAGTAAACATGTTTCGGTCAGGGTATGTGAAATCTTTTCTGATCAAGCTTCCGACAATCTTTATCCGTCACTACTTTTGCACACACCTTGAACTCTCAATTCTCCAAAATGGATGTCGTCTCTCACATCTCTAAAGTTAAGACTTAAGATCCTTTCCTAAAATTCCAACCTCCCTCCTCCTGCCTACTGCCTCACTCTTCCAGGAAGCACTAGACTTTTCTCCTCTTTGCCTCCATTCTTTCTGTTCATTCTTCTATTATAGAAGATTTCCTATTGTTTTCTAAGAGTTTATTTTATATTGCTTTTCCACAGGACTGTTGATTTCTTGGGGAAAATAATTCAGTGATTTTTAGACTTCTCAAGCACTTACATGAACAGCCTATGATTGTATGAACAAATGAGTCTAGAACTGAGAACACCCAGTCATGTTCCTCCATGGGGTCTAAGTCAAGAACAGAATCACAAAAGAAGTGGCGGGCTCTAAGTGATACTTACTTACTTAGAATTTTGTTAGAAACCATTTACCTGTTTCTTGTGTTTTTATATTCTGTAGCTCTAGCTGGTGTATTTTCTGAAGTTCCTTGATCTTTTCCTCTTGAGCAGAAATAAGCTCCTGTTTAAGATTGCAAAGAGCTTTATCTTTTTCATTTTCCATATATTCGCGAACCTGATCCACATGAGTTGAATAGACCAGAGACAGGCATATACGTTGGGCTTCCATCTGGAGCCTTAAATCATTCTTAAAGTGAATTAATGTGCAGGTTAGATAATTTAAAATGACAAATCAAACAATTTAACTTATTTTTGCATATACTCATTACAAGGGGGGGGAATACATGAAATTATAAACTATAATTGAGTGAGAAAATAATTAAATTAGACATCACTTTTCTTACATGAAATTATTTTCTCACTCAATCTGTTGCACTGACCTCGGAAAATAGTACAACTTTTTCAAGGAAAATAGCACAATATTTTCATCACTTCAACTTCATGGTAAAGTTTGATATTGGGTAATGTGAGGATGGCCTCACCTTTCATTTTTGTTCAAAAATGACATTTTTAAACAAATATGGGCTTCCCTGGTGGCTCAGCTGGTAAAGAATCCACCTGCAATGTGGGAGACCTGGGTTTGATTCCTGGGTTGGGAAAATCCCCTGGAGAAGGGAACAGCTACCATCTCCAGTATTCTGGCCGGGAGAGTCCACGGGGTTGCAAAGAGTCAGGCATGACTGAGTGACTTTTAATAAACAAATATAGAGAAATGCAAAGAATAATGAAATACACACTATGTACACATATCACAAAGTAATAAATGCAATCATTTTATCTTTTTTCTTCATTTCTCTATTATTTTGGTTTAGAAATGAAATATAGATAAAACTTAATCTATCACGTTCCCAGTCTTCCTTCCCCAGAGGCCACCATATTATAAATTTGATAAATCTGCTACAATTCAGTTCACATCTTACACTCTCATTTCTCAATCCATCTATAAACAGTGCATATATTTTATGTTTTTAAGAATTTACATAAATGGTGCAAAATGGCATTTATTTTGCAAATTACTCTTCTCATTCAATACGCTTCTGAGATCTTTCCAAGCAGATACACATAAATTTATTTTAACTTGGTGCTGTATATATGAATATTACAATTTGTTCATTTCCTTTTTGGAGATCAAATGGATTATTTCAAATTTTAGATATTCAAAAAATGCTGCAATAAATTCTTATATATATATATGCCCTTGTACATATATGATAGTGTTTCTCTAGCACACATGTGTGCTAAGTCGCATCAGTCATATCTGAGTTTTTGCAATCCTACGGACTGTAGCCGTAGGCTCTTCTGTCCATGGGATTCTTCAGGCAAGAATACTGGAGTGGGTTGCCATGTCGTCCTCAAGGGGATCTTCTTGACTCAGGGTTCAAATCTGTGTCTCTTGTCTCCTGCACTGGCAGGCGGGTTCTTTACCACTAGCACCACCTGGGAAGCCCTTCTTGATTGTAGTGATTCTCAAAACTGTAGCCCAAATCAAAATCACCTGGAGTGCTTATTAAAAGAGATTTCTGGGCCCCTACCCCCAAGCTCTACTTAAAGAGTCCTGGTGTGAGCGCCAGAATTTGATTTCAACCTGTTTTCAAGTGATGCTGACACTGCTGGTTAGGGACCACACTCACTACCAGCAGAAATGTAAATGCTACATGGCAGACCATGTATATTGCATCAATATTAGATTTTAACAAAATTTTTTATGCAATTACACAATTTTACACTGATATATTTAATGTTAAGTGAATACTCATCTCCCCACATCCTCATCACAGTTCTTATTGTGAACCTTATTTTGTCAAACTTATAGGTATAAAATTTCACCGTTATATCAATTTATAATGCTGAAAAGCATCTTTTCATGTTTATTAGCCAACCAGCAGAAGTATTTCTGTGGCTGCAGTATTATTCTAAGCACATTTAGATCGCTCTTTGGTGTTACTGCTGTGTAAACTGTTTCTCAATTTTCTCATGAGCTTCCTTCCATAAGCACACACCTCACTGTCCTCCCCATCACTAAGCGGTCTGCCTTGGCAGTGATGTATGTGTCAGCGACAGCTTTTGCGTTTGTCTCTGTTTACTTTATAGATGTCAACGTCAATTTTAGTATATGTGCTGCCGAAGCGAGCACTAGATGTCAACATCAAGGAAATGGTATCTAAATGTCACTGAAAGTGTCTTTAGTTAGAAAAAAAGAAATGTTTTGGTGAGAAAAATCTGACCATTTTGACAACTTCAAATTTGGGTCCCCTCCTAGTAATGCCTTCAAAATTTTTTTTAAATGATCTTCTGACATTTTTAGGAGTGATAAAAATTAAACCCAATTATGATTTTGAAAACAATTTCAGGTATTTCACAAAGCATTAACAGTTACGTAATTAGAACTTCTTAACTATTTGGGTTATTAAAATGTAAAATTTGATATAAGATCATAAATATGAGCACATTTATTAAGAAGTAGAAAGAAAAAAAACTTTCCAAGGCCTTCCTACTATATAGAGAATAAAATTTCAGGTTCTTACAAAGTCCGTAAGACTCTCCAAGATCTGGTCTTTTCCTTCTTCAAACTCTTTTTCTTCCACTCTCTTTCCCTCAAACTCGACCAAACAGGTCTTTATTCTGTTCCTCAAACTTACCTCTGCCGTCGCAGTTGCTCTAATTTCCCTGTGGTAGATCCTCACTGCCATTCAGACGGCAGTTCAAATGTCAGTTCCTCCTAGACCCCTTTCCTGACCACCCTATTTAGTGACTACCCACCACTCTCTATCCCATTCTCTCTTTTATTTTCTTTATAAAACATCACTATTTCTTAACTCTTCTACTTATTTCCTCATTTACAATCTGCCTCCCTCACTAAAACATATGTTCTGTGAGAGCTAGAACCAACTCTTACTCTTGTTCACCACTGTATTCCTATCTGGCAAGAGACTCTATAAATACTTGTTTAGAAATGAAGAAACACACATAAAGCTCTAGTTAGCACCATTATACAATGTGCCCAGTGGGATCTTCCTGCGATTTCTAATTTCAGTGTCTATCAAACATAAACTGTCAGGAGTGATCTAGTATTACTCATTATATGTATTCTTTAGTTGTATTTAGAATAGTTTTTTCCCCTTTAGCTATAAGAAGACTCTGAAAAAACTAGGATTTAAATCAATATCTTCTTCTCAGGGAAACAGTTTCATAACTATTGAACAACTACATGAAGTACTAAAAAGGTTTAAGAGTTAATCTTCAGTTAACCTTGAAAACACCAATACAAAAGGAGACTCTCAAACCAATCTTTGGAATTGCAACGAAATATTACAAAATAATTATTTTAATGCTCTGACTCTCAGCAAAGTTATTTAAATTTGCTTTTTCAAAGAAAATGTGTTCTGTTTCCTGAGCAGACTAACTAAAAGATTAACTAAAAGAGAGCTAACATGGTTTAACAAAAAACAGATAAAAGAAATGTAAATGATAGGTCTAAGTGAGAATTACATCACTGGGTTTACTTTCATTCTCTTGTAAGGAGGTTAATTTATGCTGTATGAAGATGAAAACTTTCAGTCTGAAATGTACACTTTACTGTATGCACATTAAGTAAACATACCTGTTCTGATTTAAGTACGCGGAGCTCCTGCTGAAGTTTATCGCTTTCACCTGGATCAGTAGTCCCAAGTGATGATTCATTTGTCACCGACGGCAAGTGAGCAGAAAACTGTTCTTCCTTGCTTGCTTTTTCGAGAGTCATATTTTCAAAAGGAATTTTATTTACCTCCATTGTTTTTGATTCTTTACCAAAATCATGCTTTATTTTGGGAACTGAGCCTCCAGGATCCCTGCTTGATGAAACTCCATCTTTCAGAGAGCTTAAATGGACATCATGCACATTTACATTTTCTATCCTACTGTGGTCAATTATGACTTCTAGCTCTCTACATCGCAATAAAACTTGCTCTTTATCTTGCTTTAAAGATTTAACTTCTTCCGTTAGAAAACTTATCTCATCGTGTTTCTGTTTTAATTGCTCAGAAAGGTCAGACAGTCTCTCTGACAGCTCTAACTTTTCTCGCTTGGTTACCTCAAGTTTTTCCATAAGCTCTGTTGTATCTTTCTCAACAACCTCACCAATTTCCAATGGTTCTGGTGTAAAAGTCTTGTCATCGTCAAAGACTGAACTTTTCATTTTCACTATACTCGGGTTTATTCTTTGCAAATGATGAAGCTCTTCACTAAGTGCTTTAAGCTTACTTTTATACTCTACTTCTTGCTTATTTTTACTGTCTTCTAAATCGCTTTTTACCTTGAGAAGGCAAGCATAATCCTCCTGTAACTCCTGATAATTAACTTCAAAATTTTTTTCAGCAAATGAAAAAGTGTTCCTTTGCTTTTCAATCTCTTCAGTTAGCTGAATACATTGTTTTTTGAGGTCCTCATTTTCCTCTGTAAGTATTTCTATCTCTTTTTGCCAGCTACAGTCTTTGGATCGGGACTTAGCGGAATCTATGAAAGTTAATCTTTCTTCTTGGTTAACAGGAGTATGTATTTTCAACATGTCTTCAAGAGCCTTCTTTTCATCTTTAAGAATGCTATTCTCTGCTTCAAGTTGTGCAAATTTTTCTTGAAGGTCATCCTCTTTTTCCTTCATTTGTTTCTCCAATAATTCAGTTTTAAGTTGTAATTCTTGAACTTCCTGTTCAAGTGTACCCTTTTCCTTTTCTTCTTGTCTGAGTATTTCGATTTCTTTTTGTAGTTCATTGATCTGAAGGGTCATTTCTTCTGATTTTGAATTCACGAGGGACTGCTGTAAATCTTTTAGCTTTGAAATTTCCAAAATCAGTTGGTTCTGCTTAGTTATCAAATTGTCTTTTTCAAACTGCATGATTTCTATCTTTTGACTCATTTCATTCTGTAAACCATCTATCTGCTGTTTATAGTGAATGCCTAAGTTATCTTTAAGCTTTTCAATACTTATTCGATGTTCAATTTCCAAATCTTCCTTCAGTTTGGTAAGTTCTTCCTCATGACTAAACAGGAGCTGTGTCCTCAGCCTCTCCAGCTCAGCTTCCTGTGACTCAGCCATTCTGTCCAATACAGCATTCTTTTCTCTTTCTAACATTTCAAGCTTTATCTTATAATTTGTAACTTCTGCTTCATGTTTTAATTCTAGTTCTTTCCTGGCTTCAGAAGCAGAAACAATCTCAGCCTTCAAATCTTCCACTGTACTAAGCGACTTGTAGGCTTCACTGAGCTTACTTTCTTGCTCAGCTATTGTCTGCCTGGCCCTCTGAATCTGGTCCCTTGAGAAGCTCAGCTCTTCACAAAGGTCTCCCAGCTGTCTCTGGAGAGCAGACTTTTCTCCCAAGATTATGCCTACTTCTTCCTTGAGCCTTTCCCTTTGAGACTTAGCATCTTGCAATTTTATATTCAGTTCATTTATTGCCATATTCATTAACTTTATTTGATCTTCATTAACTGTGATACTTGGATGTGATCTTAAAGCATTCTCCAGTTCCCCCTTATGTCGTGTCCTGAGTTCATCTATCTGTGACATGTGTTGTTTTATTAACTCTTGTTTCATCTGTACTATCTGCTGCCCATACATCTCATCCAGCTCTGCCCGGAGTTGTTCCAACTTTCTTTGTGTCTCTTGTTCCATTCTTTGTAGGATATCCGTTTCAAATTGACTGTCTTTATGATTTTTCTTCTGAAGTTCCTCAACTGTCCCCATTAACTGTTTTATTTCTTCAGAACACTGTCTTTCCTTTTGCTTGGAATTAGTCAGTTCTAATTTCATATTTTTTATCTCTTGGTTCTTCTGTACAACCTGCTCTTGTAATTCTTCCAGTAATTTATCAGCAGCTGTTACTTTATCCTTTAGGTCACGAGTTTTTTTTTCTTCTTCTATTATTTTTGTATTTAATTCTTCAATGACTGCTTCCTTTTCCTGTATTTCTTTATTTGAGTTTTCTACTTTTTTATCCTGTTCCTTTATAAAGAAAAAATGAAAACATAAAAATGGCATTCTTAGTTTCTGATTACTTACACCCCTTAACCCCATCACCAAAAAAAACTGATAGAAAACTGCTTTTCACATTATTCTATAAAAAGCAACGGCTGAGCCTGCTCCTTCATTTTTCTTACGTCAATGAGACACAGGACTTGTGTAGCCAACACTACCTATGAGCAAATATCATAGCAATGTTGGTCTTCTTCGGGGGGAAGGAATTTTTCTTGCATTGCTATGATTAAATGTTTTAATAAAAAAATTTAGTAAGATCAAAATGTGTCTTAAAACCAAAATGTGTCTAAACCATTATATTTTCTTCTTTCTTATTAACTGATCAACATTCTAAGTATTTGGTATTTGCAATTACAAGAGGACTACATACCCTTTACAGTTCCAGAAATAATCCTAAAAATAAATCAATGTTCCTCCCATACAGTATTTTAGTAACCTGAAGGTTTGGTGGGCAGGTGCTACGAAAAGAGTAAAACAACAAAAACAGGCTCCTAAAGGTCAGCCTTAACTTCACTCCTAAGGCTAAATGAATCAGAAGTTCAGGGATATGCCATGCTTAAGTGGTTGAATTGCAAGTGACATGCAAGACAATTATGTCATTTAGGGCCTATCAATTTGATTCTACATTTTGGGGGTGAATAGAAACTTGAAAGCAAGACAGATTTTTTTTCACCCCTGTTCTGATTTAGGACTTTATTTTGGAACTGCAGATAAATCAAAACCCAAAACGCATGCCAAGGCATGTCCCTAATCATTTACAGAAGTGTCACAGCGTAAGACAGTCAAGTAGAAGCCCTGGAGACAAAGTTTTGTCTCTGTCATTTACTTGCCTGAGTGGTTAGGGCTGCAGTCCCAAGGACAGAAAAAACAGTAAAATTTACAGAGAAGAATATACGTAAGTAATTAAAATCACCTTCAGAAGACAAAAGTCCCAGGTCAAGAAAGAGGGCTTAAAGGCACCTCAAATGGATGTGTTAACTTACCTTTCAAAAAAAAAAAAAGAAGAATGTCAAAGCCCAGGGAAAAAGAAAGTCTGAGGGAAATAGTGGCAGTGCCCATTCAAGAATGGTTCAGGAAAGAGAATCAAGGTACCTGGAGACTTTGAGAATTCTAATCCCTCTGGGAAAAATCACACCTAACCTAGAAAGCAAGGTAGGGGCTGCTGTAAACAGAATTAAGAATTTCAGTCCAAAGGCATGGCCATTCCTGCTGTGAGATGGACATATGAAGTTATCATAGCCTAATCGGCTTTAGCTTGGTATCACATATCCCATCAATGTCATCATGCCTTATTGTTGATACTGAGCCTTCTGGACTAGACTATCTTCTGGCAGTCTGCCAGGCCTAAACTGCCTTTCTCTTCTTACCTCCTGGAAAGGATCATTTTCAAAGACGACTGTTTTGTAATCAAACTATTTTTTGATGCTGATAAAACCTTTTTAACATGGTTCAACCTGGGTCTTTATGCACACTCCATCCTGTTTAAAATGTCCTCTTATCAGTTCAGATTTATAATTTATTCTCTGTTTCCCAAACAAGTACTGAAGAGCTGCTGTGTGTCATATGTTGCACCAATTATGAAGAAAACAAAATACAATGAAAGCGAATTGTTCTAATTTACAGACTTACCTCAAATATCACTTCCCTGCTAACTACCCTGAATCACTTCCCTTATGAAGCCAGACCTGCCCAGAATTTTCAAAACACTTTTTACCCATACTTAGCCTTGTTTCGGCTACCATGAGTTTTAGTGAAGAAAAAAGTGCATTTAAGCATCACTATCTCTTGCAAGAGCCTGATGCAAAACAAGTGTTCTATAAACATCTATAAAATGATTTTTAAATTACTTTGGTTGTAAAGCATGTACATTTTGTAATTTCAGTATCTTAAAATTGTACATTTCTAATTTCCCTAAGCGACAGTCTCTGTAGTCAGACTACATAGATTTGAAAGCTGGCTCTACCAATGTATTGCCTGTATACCTGGGCAATTTACTTCATCTTGCTTTGCTTTAACTTCCTCATCTGAAAAATGGGCGTGATAACAGTATTTACCTCATAAGATTGTTGTGACGATTCAATGAGATAATATGTGTAAGATGCTTTGAGTATTTTCTGATACCAAATAAACAAAAATAAATGCTCCCTAACACTTTTATTGTTATCCAAACAGTACTCTTGTTGTGCTGGTTTCTCAACATCTTGCAGAAGAACTGCCTAAATTTATAAAAAATACTGTACTGTATGTATAGTCTGTCCTCATTATTCAAATAATCCAAATGTGTGAACTTGCCCACTTGTTTAAATTGATAGATAACCCCATAAATCAATACTCAGTCATTTGTAGAAGTGCACAGAGTGGTAAAAAATTTGAGCTGCTGGACATGCATGATTCAAGCTAAGATGATGTCAAGCAGATGAGCAAGGTGAGAGAACAAGGAAGGAGACCATGAGGATGGAGGTGGTAGGCAGTAGTGGAAAGTACTGTAAAAATTTCTGGCTCTGGGCTAGTCCAATAGGGTTTGAATCCCAATTAGGAGGAGAGGGGTGCTATCTTCAGACCAGTCACTTAACACTTTTGACTTTCATGTCTCTTTTGAAAATTAAACAAGCTATAATCTACCAGAATCGTTTTAGGATTTAATATTACAATCTGTATGATACACACAATGTTGTAAGTCAAATATACTTCAATAAAATTAAAAAATAAAATACAGTGGAAAGAGTAAAAAAAAATCTATATAATACGTATGTGTGTGTGCATGTATATATGTGTGTGTGCATGTATGTATGTGTGTGTATACCCTGGGAGCATCAATTGTTGAATAAGTGTTCCAGGCAACTTTACAACACATAACTACCACAAATAAAGAGAATCTGTATTTTTTTCTAATTAAAGTGTGTGTTAGTCGCTCAGTCATGTCTGTCTCTTTGAAACCTCATGGACTGTAGCCCGCCAGGCTCCTCTGCCATGGAATTTTCCAGGCCAAGAATACTGGAGTGGGTTGCCATTTCCTCCTCCAGGGGATCTTCCCCACCCAGAGACTGAACCCAAGTCTCCTGCAATGCAAGCCGATTCTTACTGTCTGAGCCATCAGGAAAGCCCTTTTTCTAACTAAAATCCATAAAATTTCATTTTGCCATGAAAATATTTACAGAATTACATAACCATGGCTAAAATGAGTAGAAACACCTTTAGATGAAAAAGAAAAAAAGGACAGACGTTCTGGTTATATATATAGATTTTCCTGAGGGCTCAGTTTAACATAAGCTGATTACTTTCGAAGAACTCAATAATGAGTATTATCTTAATACTACTACTGGAAGACTCCCAATTGCTTTGAAATACATTATTTTTCATGCTTAAAGAACTTTTCTGAATTATGAAACTCTGCGACTCACGTGTAGAACAAGAAGATAAACACTTGGACAGGAAAACCCTACAGCTAACTGCTAAGCTGTGGCACACGGGTCGGCCTCCGCAGAACAAACATACCGCCTCACACGCTCTGATCCTCTCCTGCAAGGAGCTGATCTGCATCTTGAAGGCCTCCTTCTTTCTGTGATAATCTTCTAGCAGGTGGTCCTGTTCTTCCAGCTGCTGCTGATGGGTGAGGATCTGCTGCTTGGCTTGCAGTAAATCTGCAGCTGTGCTACTGTGCGTGCTGTTTCTCAGAGTTTCGCTAGCCTGTAACTTGAAAATATAAAGAAACCCCAAAATATTAAATTCTTAAACGAGTGCACCAAGGAATGGACATCCTTGGTGGGTGTTGCTCGGCTAACAGTTGCTCTCTGGGAACTGTGGTGGATTCAGAGGTCTGAGACTCCACCCAACACGCTTCCATAGCTGATCAGGTAAGTATGGGTACATTTCCTAAGCTGACAGATTCCTCCCTTATCTCAAATTATTTTCTGTTGCTCATCATCAGAAACCTGATTAATACAAGTCGTTTCCTATGGATCACATTAAAGGTAAATGGAATATATTCAATCGAGTTACATTCCAGAACCTAACTAAAATAAAATCATAGCAGGGTATGACTTCAGACATCCTTTAGACAAAGGATGTAACTATAGGTTAATTTCTGCAAAAATTCACTTTATCAAACTCATAAGATTTTAAAATATAGATGAGGAAGAAGTATAAAGAAACTAATAGCATAAAACCACTCAAGAAGTATGAATTAAATTCCTAGTTAATATAACAAGTATTTACCAGTTTTTTCAACATAATAAATTAATAAGCAAACACAACCTTTAAACAAATTTATATTTGTTCTAGAAAATATGAGAAAAAAGTTTTAATTCATTATTAAAAATTTAATAAATTTTCTTCTACTAGTAATACTTACATGCTGGAATTGAATCTGTAATTTTTGACTCTGCTCTGTCAACTCTAAAAATTCTCTCATTGTCTCATCCTTTTCTCTTCTTGCCTGTTGTAAATTAGCAGTGAGCTGGGTTATGATGCCATCTCTCTGCTTAATGGCGGCTTCAAATTCTTGCAACTAAAAGACATCAGTGAAAATTAAAAGTGCTACACTTATTTTTTCAACAAAATTAAATATTAGTACAGGTAACTTCAAAAATATGATATTCAAAATGCATTGGCAGAATTATTACAATTTTTAAGCAATCTTTTGCATATTTGAAAGCTATTATCTTGCAACAATTAGTTTTACTTCTAAACCAACTCTAAAAAGATTATCTGAACTAGGGAACAAAATATATTAGATTTGCTGCTGCTGCTGCTGCTAAGTCGCTTCAGTTGTGACCAATTCTGTGCAACCCATAGACGGCAGCCCACCAGGCTCCTCCGTCCATGGGATTTTCCAGGCAAGAACACTGGAGTGGGTTGCCACTGCCTTCTCCAACATTAGATTCGACTTACCCATGTATCTACTTCTAGAAGGACAACTGTCTTTATATTTAAGGATGCTCCAATGTTTGTAGGTATTACCATGATCGCCATGCTTAAGCCTTACTTGTTTCTAGAGAAGGCGAAATATATTCTGTCACCCTCATCAATGTCTTATTTCACCTTGTTTTCATAACTGACTGCCACAAACTAACAGATGTCATTTTAACTATAAGAAGTTATTTACAAAGACCTGCTGACAGGTTTAATGAGTCTAAGTCATAATGTATTGACGTGGTTTACAGTATAAGTTTCTCTCAGGCTGATTACAAAAACATCCATCCATACTGAAGTGATTTCATCCTAGCTATCTCATAAAGTTTGATAAAATATCTACGTTATATTTAGGCTTAAGCAATGCTGTTTATGATATATATATATAAGGACAAATATCACGAGGTGACTGTAAGTCACCCTTTAAAAACCCCATCTTTAGAGAATGTATCTATACTATCATTCACATTTCCTATTTTTGTTTTGTGAGTAACAAAAGAAAAGCCACGTAAGGTGAACACACCTGCTTCAGCCCCTCGGTCCCATAGGCAGCCCTCATCTCTTCCAGTTCTCTGCTGAGCTCGTCAATCTCGTGTTGCTTCCCAGCCAGTTCATTTTCCATCATCTCTAGGTGGGTCTGATCATACTGTGCTCCATGTTCAGAGTAAGAATCATCAACACCAAATTCTTCTTCCTACGCCAACCCAGATTTTACATAATTCAGTACTAGCAACATTTTCTCGGGAAAAGAGATTCAAAAAACTGAATCCCAGAGCAAAGTCCACTTTAAAACATCACTCATCGCCTGGGAGTTTACCAGCATGACAACCTACTTTGTTGTTAATGTGATAAATACCTCAAGAGCAAAAACAAGGTTATCTGCAAATTCTGTTACAACTGAGTTTTAAAACAAACAGTGGATAATTTTGTTTTGTTACACATTAAAAGCATTTAGAAATCACACACAGAAAGAAATACATGCATGAAAAAGCTTTGTTAGTAACCAGCTTTAAATAGAATGAAACATTAGTATCATAAGTAGTTTTAAATACTGTACCCTTAATAAATTTGTAGGCTTTCCTGTTCTCACCAAAAAACCGCAACCATTTACCTGTACAAAAACAATTTCCTGAAATATTATGATTTTAGAAATTTTATTCCAAGCTAAAAATTGATTTGTGCTAACTGTATTCATACTTTTCTTATGCCTAAGGAAAATGCCACATTGGCAAAAACAAACGTAGTGATTAAATTTAAACATGTAAAAGACATATGACTGTTTCAAATGCCACTAACTCCTCATACATTTGAGTGTTACAATGAAAACGACACTGTGCTAATACATTTCCATTTAAGTGAATTAAAGCTCTAAGCACAGTTCATCTTTTGTCTTAGACCCTCTTCTACAAAACACCTAAAATCATGTAAATATTTTTTTGTAAAGCCCTATTGATTTACAAGTAAAACTGTTTACTGGTACAAGTCTACTGGAGAGCAAGTGAAGAAGGAAGAGGACATAAAGAGCTAAGGAAAACTCTCCCAAGAATTTTCGCCTGGGGGTACTATGAGAGCCTTGCCAACTCTGACAGAGGTGGAGACTCTCCACAATACAAATGCCTCCATCACTGATATTTTGTGGTAGAAGGAAGAAAGTTGGCAGAATAGGTCTCTGAGGCTGACCTGGAGGCAGATTAACTTCAGATCAATTAATCTACTCAATAATCCCTTCTTTCCCCCTAACAGCAAACAACTGAACTTCATGCTTGCTTACATCTCAATTTTTCACATTCTATGTTAACAGAATCCAAGTTATGAAGCTTTTAACACTGAAAATACATAGAATATCCTAGAATTAGGATTAGGTCTATATGGATCACAACACTATAAAAGGGGATGATCCTAATTAACAGTTCTTTATAAAGTCTGATTCCTTTGCTTTTTCGCCGAGGATAATTTCAGAAAACAAAACCAAAGTTTAAAAAAACTCACCTTTATGGCAACGCATTACTGCAATTTGTGAAAACTACCAGGACACAGCAGTACTAGCTTTATTAAGATTATTAATAAAATCACTTGTGACAACTTTCAATTAAATTTGTCTAAATTTCAACTAGTTTTCCTTGATTTATTAAAAATCTATTGATTTTAATTGGAGGATAATTGCTTTACAGTATTGTGATGGTTTTTGCCATACATCAACATGAACTGGCCATAGGTATACACATATCTCCCCCATTCTGAACCCACCTTCTACCTCCCTCCCCACCCGTTACGAAGCACTTTGATAAATGTCTACTAAAACTCTTCCTTTAGGGTAAGAGAGTAATTAAATGGATTTTATTAATATTTTCAAATACCATACTAAGCAAAGGATGTTCCTTTAAGTGGTGATGATACCACTATTACGTAAGTTAGTTATCTATTTATTTTAACTCTATATACAAACACACTACATAGCCAACATTCAGCCTAAATTTTCTCTAAGTTGAGCACATTTTATACTTGAGCTACTCATACGCATTGGCTTCTATGCATAAAATACTACATGACTGTTTTCAAAACTTAATTGACTTATTATAATAAACATAAAAATCCTGTCAATATTAATAGTTTTTAGTATCATGTAAGTGGGTAACAAAAGATTATACACCAGAACTAAACTAAAACAAACTATATTTCTCAAAGTTAAAACAGAAACACTCCTCAGAATATTAGGATCATTAATAGCAATAAATTATTATGATTTTTAATCTAGATAATTACTTCACTGGTACCTAAAGGGTAGAGCATTTGTCTCATCATCTTACAATAGCCTTTTAAAGTAATACTTTGTAAACCATAATATGAAAGTACATTAATAACTTGAAACATGAAGAATAGACGAACAGACTCCTTCAACTAAAAAATGCTAACTTTTCTTAAAATCCTTCTTCACTGTAGCATCTGTCAAAATTATTCCACCTTTAGGTTATACCAATATAGTCTTGTTGAATTCACAAGTTATTCCACCTGTGTAGACAACCTGAAGATTTGGGAAAGTACATAAGGCACATTCTAAATTTTAAAATGTTCTATAGGGTATCATTTCCTAAAAATACTGCTATTCAGAAAAAATCAGAGGAAAGATTACTCATAACTATGTTCTTCACAAAAAACTTTTCAGTGAACATCAGTTCAAAAACAGAAGAATAACTTAACTTTTATTAATGATTAGTACTTTATCCTTACACTTAATCTGATGTATCTACAAAAATTTGAATAATGGATGTTTTAATAAAAAATAGAATCTGATAGTTGAAAAAGTTCATAAAAATTACAGGATTTCAGTGTACCTAGCTGACTCTTGGATTAGAGCCAAGAAACTAAGGAGGTTAAGATCATTCATTCAAAGTTAAGTATCAAGCACCACGTTGTACACCTTCAAAAAATACAATTTTAAACTGTCCGTTATACCTTAATAGAGCGGAGGCAGGCAGGGAGAACATTTTAAAAATGGCGAAGTTAAAAAAAAGAAAGAAAGAAATCCAAGTCAAAGTTGAAAGGCTGTTGACAGGCTAAGTTTACATTACTCAATGGCTGGCTATAGACTACGTCTCCAATCCCAGTTATTTAAAAAAATGTGATGAGTCATGTAAGTGACTTGGATAAGAAGTACAGAATAATGGAATCTGAATAATGAAATCCATAATGAGACTGTATGCTCTCCTACCATTTCATCTTTCTACACACAGCAAAGCAGATTTATTTACTTGTTTTATCTCTATGTATTGACTGTAGCATTTCCTACTTTTCCCAAATAACCCTGCTCAAAGGGTATCAATAAAAACATTTTACGTAAATATGGTATTTGAGATATGAAATGTCCCTTCTCCAAGAACTGAAAAGATTATGTATAATTTGAGTTAATTTGTAAAAAGGGTATTTTCCATTTACTCTGATTTCGCTAGTACACCTAACTGGATATATTTTGATACAGAACAGATCTTAGGTAGGTCATAGGATAAAATTATCTGACTAATGCTTTCTAGACCTGAATCCATTTTTTAAGCCAAGGAGAATACTAATCATAGAAGTCAAGAACATTAAGCACTACCATATCTACCAAAATAAAACTTCCAAGCTAGTTTTAATTAAACATATAATTGGAATCTGAAATCCTTCTGAGAATAATTTGTTTAAAAAAATTCCTTTGTTTCTTACAAACTTACCATGAAAAAAAGCACACTTCCATTGAAGCACTGTAAAGAATTTCTCTTGCTGACTGTTTTTCATGCATCAAACATTATATTAAGATCACCAAATAACCCTCAAAACAACCCTGTGAGATAGATATCATTTCCACCCTTTTACAGGTAAGGAAATTGTACTCCAGAGTTTAAGTGAGGTATCCAGCTTCAAACAGCTCAGAGATCAGAAATCTAAACACACACTTTCTGGGCTCCAAAGCCCCTGCCTTTTTATATCACCTTCTTTTGCTATGCAGCAGAAAAATGACAGTGATATTTAGACAAAATACAAGACAATTACGTGTCTTATGATTAAAACTATATAGTTTTGAAATTTTAAAATTAATCAAATGCAAACAAGAGCAGCCAAGATTATTAAACTTTGCAAATCTGTAATTTGTAGTTCTGTGTTGCTTAGAAAGGAATTTCATTTTTGAGGGGTATTACTCAGAAGTAATTACTAAGAGTTCTAATATGAAGAGTATTAGAATGTGAGATTTATTCCTTGGTTTGTTTTTTACTTTTTATTGAAATGCATTTAATTTACCATGCTGCGTGTTCCTTAGTTTATAAAACTGAACTACTGAAGATTTTTCTGTCTTCTAACACAGGGACTATGGCTTAGAAGTTCCCTGAAATTCTATCTCGGTCAAATGAGTCCAATATTCTTAAATCAACTGGCTAGAGACCCAAAACTAGTCCAGAGGATCATGGACTGAAGCCAGTATCCATTTCAGCAATCTTGATATGACTTCATCAAGTATCTCACAGATGATGAATTGTTTCAGTGTATTCTACAGACAAATTAAAATATTTAAGTTTGTCAAAGTATAATCCATTATGAAGCAAGGCCCCAAATGGATAGCATTAAAAGGATTATGATTCAAATCTGTCAAAGATTATTTGATAATTATCTTTCAATGTAAACTTCTAAATCACTAATTTTTTTCAAACTATAAATCACCTAATTGAGCTTCAGTGATCAGCATCAGAAAAAGCATCAGAGGACTGGTCACACAGTAAAAGTATCTCTTCCTGAAAATTTGGTTTAAAAAAATATGCATGTATGAATTGGTATATTATGTGCACAATTATTCAGGTATGTTGCTTTTGTTCAGTCACACGATTGTGTCCCACTCTTTGAGACCCCATGGACTGCAGCACATCAGGCCTCCCAGTCCCTCACCATCTCCCGAAGTTTGTCCAAGTTCATGACCACTGTATCAGTGACACCATCCAGCCATCTCATCCTCTGACGCCCTCTTCTCTTTTTGCCCTAAATCTTTCCCAGCATCAGGGACATTTCCAATGAGTTGGCTGTTCGCATCAGGTGACCAATACTACAGCTTCAGCATCAGTCCTTCCAATGAATATTCAGAGTTGATTTCCCTTAAGATTGACTGGTTTGATCTTCTTGCAGTCCAATGGACTCTCAAGAGTCTTCTCCAGCACAAGTCAGAGAAGGCATCAATACTTCGGCGCTCTGCCTTCTTTACGGTCCAGCTCTCACAACCGTACGTGACCACTGGGAAGACCCTTGACCCTTGACTATATGGACATTTGTCAGCAGACTGATGTCTCTGCTTTTCAACACATTGTCTAAGTTTGTCATAGCTTTCCTGCAGAGAAGCAATCGTCTTCTGATTTCATGGCTACAGTCACCATCCACAGTGATTTTAGAGACCAAAAAGAGGAAATTTGTTACTGTTTCCCCCTTTTCCCCTTCTATTTGCCATGAAGTAATGGGGCTGGATGCCATGATCTTCAGTTCAGTTCACTTCAGTCTCTTAGTCGTGTCCAGCTCTTTGCGACCCCATGAACCACAGCACGCCAGGCCTCCCTGTCCATCACCAACTCCCAGAGTTTACTCAAACTCAGGTCCATTGAGTCGGTGATGCCATCCAGCCATCTCATCCTCTGTCGTCCCCTTCTCCTCCTGCCCCCAATCCCTCCCAGCATCAGGGTCTTTTCCAACGAGTCAACTCTTCATATGAGGTAGCCAAAGTACTGGAGTTTCAGCTTCAGCATCAGTCCTTCCAATGAACATCCAGGACTGATCTCCTCCAGGATGGACTGGTTGGATCTCCTTGCTGTCCAAGGGACTCTCAAGAGTCTTCTCTAACACCACAGTTCAAAAGCATCAATTCTTCGGCACTCAGCCTTCCTCACAGTCCAACCCTCACATCCATACATGACCACTGGAAAAACCATAGCCTTGACCAGATGGACCTTTGTTGGCAAAGTAATGTCTCTGCTTTTTAATATGCTATCTAGGTTGATCATAACTTTCCTTCCGAGGAGTAAGCATCTTTTAATTTCATGGCTGCAATCACCATCAGCAGTGATTTTGGAGCCCCAAAAAATAAAGTCTGACACTGTTTCCACTGTTTCCCCATCTATTTCCCATGAAGTGATGGGACCAGATGCCATGATCTTAGTTTTCTGAATGTTGAGCTTTAAGCCAACTTTTTCACTCTCCTCTTTCACTTTCATCAAGAGGCTTTTTAGTTCCTCTTCACTTTCTGCCATAAGGGTGGTGTCATCTGCATATCTGAGGTTATTGATATTTCTCCCAGCAATCTTGATTCCAGCTTGTGCTTCTTCCAGCCCAGCGTTTCTCATGATGTGCTCTGCATATAAGTTAAATAAGCAGGGTGACAATATACAGCCTTGACATACTCCTTTTCCTATTTGGAACCAGTCTGTTGTTCCACGTCCAGTTCTAACTGTTGCTTCCTGATGTGCATATAGGTTTCTCAAGAAGCAGGTCAGGTGGTTGGTCTGGTATTCCCATCTCTTGAAGAATTTTCCAGTTTATTGTGATCCACACAGTCAAAGGCTTTGGCATAGTCAATAAAGGAGAAAAAGATGTTTTTCTGGAACTCTCTGGCTTTCTCGATGATCCATGATCTTAGTTCTTTAATATTTAGTTTTAAGCTGGCTCTTTCACTCTCTTCCTTCACACTCATTAAGAAGCTCTTTGGCTCCTCTTTGCTTTCTGCCATTAGAGTGGTATCATCCACATATCTGAGGTTGTTGATGTCTCTCTCACCTATCCTGAGACAGCTTGTAACTCATTCAGTCAAGCATTTCTCACGATGTGCTTAACATATAGGTTAAGTAAACATGGTGACAGCAGACAGCACTGTCATATGCCTTTCTCAATCCTGAACTGATCAGTTGTTCCATACAGGGTTCTAACTGTTGCTTCTTGACCTGCACACACGCTTCTCAGGAGACAGGTAAGATGGTCCGGTATTCCCATCTCTTTAAGAGCTTTCCTCAGTTTATTATGATGCACACAGGCAAAGTCTTTAGCATAGTCGATGAAACAGAGGCAGATGTTTTTCTGAAATTCCCCTGCTTTCTCTATGATCCAGCGAATGATGGCAACTTGATCTCTGGTTCCTCTCCTTTTCTAAACCCAGCTTGGACATCTGGAAGTTCTCTGGTTCACATAATGCTGAAGCCTAGCATGCAAGATTTTAAGGATGACCCTACTAGCATGGGAGATGAGTGCAACTGTATATTCATGTATATAACTGTATGTATATATGTAAAACCTGCGTGCTGTGTGCTTAGTCACTCAGTTGTGTCCGACCCTTTGTGACCCCATGGACTGTAGCCCACCAGCCTCCTCAGTTCATGGGGATTCTCCAGGCAAGAATACTGGAGTGGGTTGCCGTGCCCTCCTCCAGGGGATCTTCCCAACCCAGGGATTGAACCCGGGTCTCCCTTTTGCAGCCAAATTCTTTACCATCTGAGCCATCAGGGAAACCCTATATAATACATATGTAAATATATAAAATTACTTGTATATATGTATGTAAAATATAGTTCTTACTGTTGAAACATGGTCAGTATATTCTAACTTTTATCTGTAAGACTCACATTTAAAATTGTTTTTACCTAACTTTGAAACACATCATACTTACTAGGTATCAGATATACAGATTCAATAAACTTTTCTGGACCTAACCATAATTCCTACCAATTTTTTAAATTTGAAATATTTAGGCAAAAATTCACAGTAATAAGAATTTCCAATATTATTAATTTAGCTTTTCATAAAGAACCTGAATCACATTTTTGATGTCTTCAGTTTTGAATCTATATTAATAAAAGTTAAATTTTGTTTTCTTATCCCAATAGGAGAAAATAGCTATACAAATTTTAAGCAAATTTCACAGGCATGTATTAGATGGTCAGGTCTGTCATGATTTGGATTATAAAAAATTCACTTTGGTATAAAGAAAAAACAAATCCAGTTATGGATGTAACTGGTGAAGGATGCAAGGTCTGATGCTGTAAAGCACAATAATGCATAGGAACCTGGAATGTTAGGTCCATGAAACAAGGGAAAATGGAAGTGGAGATGCCACATCTCAAACAGAGGATGGCAAGAGTAAACACTGATATTTTAGGGATCAGTGACCTAAAATGGACTGGAATGGGTGAATTTAACTCAGATGACCACTCTATCTACTACGGAGGGCAAGAATCCCTTAGAAGAAATGAAGTAACCCTCACAGTCAACAAAAAAGTCCGAAATGCAATACTTGGATGCAATCTCAAAAATGACGGAATGATCTCTATTTGTGTCCAAGGCAAACCATTCAATATCATGGTAATCCAAGTCTATACCCCGACCAGTAATGCTGAAGAAGCTGAAGTTGAACAGTTCTATGAAGACCTACAAGACCTTTTAGAATTAATACCCAAAAAATATGTCCTTTTCATTATAGGGGACTGGAATGCAAAAGCAGGAAGTCAAGAAACACCTGGGGTAACAGGCAAATTTGGCCATGGAGTACAGAATGAAGCAGGTCAAAGGCTAATAGAGTTTTGCCAAAGAACGCACTGGTCATAGCAAACACCCTTTTCCAACACAAGAGAAGACGCTACACATGGACATCACCAGAGGGCCAATACCGAAATCAGATTGATTATCTTCTTTGCAGCCAAAGATGGAGAAGTTCTATACAGTCAGCAAAAGCAAGACCAGGAGCTGACTGTGGCTCAGATCATGAACTCCTTATTGCCAAATTCAGACTTAAACTGAAGAAAGTGAGGAAAACCACTAGACCATTCCGGTATGACCTAAATCAAATCTCTTACGATTATACAGTGGAAGTGAGAAATAGATTTAAGGGACTAGATCTGATAGACAGAGAGCCTGATGAACTATGGATGGAGGTTCATGATACTGCACAAGAGGCAGGGATCAAGACCATCCCCAAGAAAAAGAAATGCAAAAAAGCAAAATGGCTGTCTGAGGAGGCCTTACACATAGCTGTGAAAAGAAGGGAAGGGAAAAGGAAAGATATACCCATTTGAATGCAGAGTTCCAAAGAATAGTAAGGAGAGATAAGAAAGCTTTCCTCAATGATCAGTGAAAAGAAATAGAGGAAAACAATAGAATGGGAAAGACTAGAGATCTCTTCTAGAAAATTACAGATACCAAGGGAACATTTCAAGCAAAGATGGGCTCAATAAGGAAAGAAATGGTATGGACCTAACAGAAGCAGAAGATATTAAGAAGAGGTGACAAGAATACACAAGAACTGTACAAAAAAGATGTCCATGACCCAGATAATCATAATGGTGTGATCACTCACCTAGAGCCAGACATCCTGGAATGTGAAGTCAAGTGGGCCTTAGGAAGCATCACTACAAACAAAGCTAGTGGAGGTGATGGAATTCCAGTTGAGCTATTTCAAATCCTGAAAGATGATGCTGTGAAAGTGCTGCACTCAATATGCCAGCAAATTTGGAAACCTCAGCAGTGGCCACAGGACTGGAAAAGGTCAGTTTTCATTCCAATCCCTAAGAAAGGCAATCCCAAAGAATGCTCAAACTACCACACAATTGCACTCATCTCACACGCTAGTAAAGTAATGCTTAAAATTCTCCAAGCTAGGCTTCAGCAATATGTGAACCGTGAATTTCCAGATGTTCAAGCTGGATTTAGAAAAGGCAGAGGAACCAGAAATCAAATTGCCAACATCTGCTGGATCATCGAAAAAGCAAGAGAGTTCCAGAAAAACATCTATTTCTGATTTATTGACTATGCCAAAGCCTTTGACTGTGTGGATCACAATAAACTGTGGAAAATTCTTCAAGAGATGGGAATACCAGACCACCTGACCTGCCTCTTGAGAAATCTGTATGCAGGTCAAGAAGCAACAGTTAGAACTCGACATGGAGCAACAGACTAGTTCCAAATAGGAAAAGGAGTACGTCAAGGCTGTGTATTGTCACCCTGCTTATCTAACTTATATGCAGAGCACATCATGAGAAACGCTGGGCTGGAGGAAGCACAAGCTGGAATCAAGAGTGCCGGGAGAAATATCAATAGCCTCAGATACGCAGATGACACCACCCTGATAGCAGAAAGTGAAGAAGAACTAAAAAGTCTCTTGATGAAAGTGAAAGAGGAGAGTGAAAAAGTTGGTTTAAAGCTCAACATTCAGAAAACTAAGATCATGGCATCTGGTCCCATCACTTCATGGAAAATAGATGGGGAAACAGTGGAAACAGTGTCTGACTTTATTTTTGGGGGCTCCAAAATCAGTGCAGATGATGACTGCAGCCATGAAATTAAAACATGCTTACTCCTTGGAAAGAAAGCTATGACCAACCTAGATACCATATTAAAAAGCAGAGACATTACTTTGCCAACAAAGGTCCATCTAGTCAAGGCGATGGCTTTTCCAGTGGTCATGTGTGGATGTGAGAGTTGGACTATAAAGAAAGCTGAGCACCAAAAAATGATGCTTTTGAACTGTGGTGTTGGAGAAGACTCTTGAGAGTCCCTTGGACAGCAAGGAGATCCAACCAGTCCATCCTGGAGATCAGTCCTGGGTTTCACTGGAAGCTGAAACTCCAATACTTTTTCCACCTGATGTGAATAACTGACTCATTTGAAAAGACCCTGATGCTGGAAAGATTGAAGGCAGGAGGAGAAGGGGATGACAGAGGATGAGATGGTTGGATGGCATCACCGACTCAATGGACATGAATTTGAGTAAACAACAGGAGTTGGTGATGGACAGGGAGGTCTGGCATGCTTCAGTCCATGGGGTCACAAAGCCACGACTGAGTGACTGAACTGAACTGATAAAGAAAAAAATGCACTTTGTGGAATCCTAGGCTGCCCCAAAGTCTCCAGTGGTTCAAGCATTGAACCATGTTAAACTTTCAATTGAGAGACAAGCTCTAAGAAGTAAGGTATTATAGAAGAGAAAAGCAATGTTTTCATATTTAAGATCCATATTTAAAGTCACAGGGCAGATTCTCTGAATAGCAACCTGTAATTTAAACTGAGATATTACCTATAAAGGCAACTTTATGTAGCTTAAATTAGGAAATAATTTATTTATTTAACACTGGTTAGTTATTTTCCTGATGAGAATCACTAATAAATATATTCCCAGCTTCCAACTACCTTAAGCTTTTGAAATGTAACAGTTCTTACTCCCATTAGCAACCTAAAACAGTAATAAGTTCATTTAAGAACATGAAGTTTTTTTTGTTGGACAACTATGATAAATCAAAACTCATACAAGGCTTGACAGAAAACAACAAAATTCCATAAAGCAATTATCAAATAAATACATTCCATTAAAAAAAAACTTCTAGAATATGCTGAGTTGTTCAGCCATTCAGAGTAAGAAAGTTTTCCATGTCCTCAAATATTGGACCAAAAATAAATGACAAACATGTCTAAAGGAAAAAGATAAACAACACATTTATTAACACATAAAGAAAGTATCTCCTAAAGTGCCCAATGCCCATATCAGCCTTTATCACCTAAATTAAAAGTCACTATTGCAACATTAATTTCAATAAATGGATTTATATAATTAACTAGAATTCAAGCATTTGTAAAAAAATTACACAAAATAAAATAGCCTATATTATGAAAGGTTTACTGTGTTAAATATAACCTTATAACAAAACCCAATTTCAAACACTTCCCTAGAAACTAAAACAAGGTCTCCATCTAATTAAGGACCATGTTACTCAAAGATATTTAAGACTTTAATTAATAATCTGAAAAAAAAGTCAGGAAAACATAAACTTCAAGTTTTCTAGGTTATTTACATTATACTATGCTAATTTTTATTATATTTATAAAATAAGAAAAGCATGTGAGTTGTAAGTAATAAAAAACTAATAATCAGCAATAATTTTTAAAAATATAAAATGTCAATCACAATGCTACTTATTCTTACCTCTGAACTATAATCATCTGCTGTGGTTGAAATTTCACTTTCCGGCTAAAAAAGAAAGCAAAAACTGATTATTTATGATCTTTCTACAACTCCCCTTCCAAATACTTTACTTTATTAGCCCATTACTATTGGTAACTTATTAAAGAAAACTCAAAAAAATCACTAAAAACAAAGAAAAAATTACTCAATATTTTAAAAATTCTACTCTGATTATGAATCACTATGGCTAAATAACATCTAAAATTTATCACTAGACAATTTTCTAAGTATAAAAGTATCAAGACGTACTTTCACACAAGATTTTTCACATACTACAAATCATTTCTAAGGAAAGAGGACCAAATAAGATATCATCCTTCTAATTCCTATACTTCTTTTAAATAAAATAGTCCTAAATTATTACTCAAAAAAGTTCAATTTCTTTAAGATAAAGAATCATCAACCTTAGTGCTAGAAAAATAGTAACAACTTGAAGAAAATTACAAACTTCTGTTGTTATTAACACTGTTGTCCCTGGTATTTGGGTAAGAAGTGAGTGGCTTTTCCAAGCTTCCCTCAGCTTAGAAGTACTGAGAAGAGTCAAGGAGAAAATCCAAATTTTCACTGCTTTCACTGTCTAAGAATCTAATTTTACAAGTGAGAAAAGAGACCTAGATATTTCCTTTTTTCATTCAACAAATACAAACCATACATGCACTCAATATAGGAGCACCGAAATAAATAAAACAAATACTAACAGATATAAATGGAGAAACTGATGGAATATAATAATAGAAGACTTTAATGCCCCACTGACATCAATGGACAGGTCTTCCAGGCAGAAAACCAAAACACAATAGAGATCATAAATGACACAACAGAACAAGTAGACTTAATTGATATTTTCTGGACATTGCATCTCCAAAATCAGACTACACATTCTTTTTTAAGCACATACAAGCATTCTCTAGGACAGACCACATACTAAGACACATGGTAACCTTGGACAAGGGACAGAGTCCCTTGGACTGCAAGGAGATCCAACCAGTCCATCCTAAAGGAAATCAGTCCTGAATATTCATTGAAAGGACTGATGCTGAAGCTGAAACTCTAATACTCTGGCCACCTGATGCAAAGAACCAACTCATCTGAAAAGACCCTGATGCTGGGAAAGATTGAAGGTGGGAGGAGAAGGGGACAACAGAGGATGAGATGTTTGGACGGCATCACCAACTCAATGGACATGAGTTTGAGTAAGCTCCGGGACTTGGTGATGGACAGGGAAGCCTGGCGTGCTGCAGCCCACGGGGTCACAAAAAGTCAGACATGACTGAGCAACTGAATTGAACTCAACTGAAGCCTAAACGTATTTAAGAGGATAGAAATTATTTATCATCTTTTGTAGTAACAACAGCATGAAATTAGAAATCAACAACATCTTTTTTTTTATCACAACAGCATGAAACTAAAAATCAACCACAGAAAGATAAAAGAGAAAAAAATAAAGGGAGACTAAACGATATGCTGACATAAAGCAGGAGATGGTAAGATCAAATATCTACATCTTAGGAATCAGTCTAATGTGGATGGGAGTGGGTGAATTTAATTCAGATGACCATTATATCTACTACTGTGGACAAGAATACCTGAGAAGAAATGAAGCAACCCCCAGAGTCAACAAAAGAATCTGAAATGCAGTATTTGCGTGCAATCTCAAAAATGACAGAATGATCTTGGTTCACTTCCAAGACAAACCAACCAAAATCACAGTAAACCAAGTCTATGCCCCAACTTCTGATGCCGAAGAAGCTGAAGTTGAACAGTTCTATGAACACCTATGAGACCTTCTAGAACTAACACCAAAAAAGATGTCCTTTTCATCACAGGGGACTGGAATGCAGTAACAAGTCAAGAGATACCCAGGATAATGTGCAAGTTTGGCCTCAGTGTATGGGGCAAAGGCTAAGAATTTTGTCAAGAGAACACATCGGTCATAGCAAACACTCTCCTCCAACTAAACAAGAGACAGCTCTACACACGGTATCACCAGATGGTCAATACTGAAACCACACGAATCATGTTCTTTGCAGCCGAAGGTGGAGAAGCTCTATACAGTCAGCAAAAGACCTGGAGCTGACTGTGGCTCAGATCAAGAGCTCCTTATTGCAGAATTCAGGCTTAAACTGAAGAAAGTAGCGAAGACCACTAAGCCATTCAGGTATGATCTAAATCAAATCCCTTATACAGTGGAGGTGATGAATAGATTCATGGGATTAGATCTAGTAGACAGGATGCCTGAAGAACTATGGATACAATTTCATAACACTGTACAGGAGGCAGTGGCCAAAACCATCCCAAGGGAAAAAGAAATGCAAGAAGGCAAAGTGGTTGTCTGAGGAGGCTTTATAAGTAGCTGAGGAAAGAAGAGATGTGAAAGGCAACAGAGAAAGGGAAAGATACACCCAACTGAATGCAGAGCTCCAGAGAACAGCAAGAAGAGATAGGAAAGCCTTCTTAAGTGAATAATGCAAAGAAACAGAGGAAAATGATTGAATGAGAAAGACTAGAAATTTCTTCAAGAAAACTGGAGATCTCAAGAGAACACTGCATGCAAGGATGAGCATGATAAAGGACAGAAATGGTATGGACCCAACAGAAGCAGAAGAGATTCAGAAGAGGTGGCAAGAATACACAGAACTATACAAAATAGATCTTAATGACCCAGACAACCATGATGGTGTGGTCACTCACCTACAGCCAGACATCTTGGAGTGTGAAGTCAAGTGTACCTTACGAAGCATTACTACAAACAAAGCTACTGGAGATGATGAAATTCCAACTGAGCTATTGAAAATCCTAAAAGATGATGCTGTGAAAATGCTGTGCTCAATATGTCAGTAAATTTGGAAAACTCAGCAGTGGCCACAGGACTGGAAAAGGTCAGTTTTCATTCCAATCCCAAAGAAGGGCAATGTCAAAAAATGTTCAGACTTCCATACCATTGCAATCATTTCATATGCTAGGCAAGGTAATGCTCAAAATCATTCAAGCTAGGCTTCAGCAGTATGTGAACTGAGAACTTCTGTATGTACAAGCTGGGTTTCAAAGAGACAGAGGAACCAGAGATTAAATTGCCAACATTTGCTGGATCATGGAAAAAGCAAGGGAGTTTCATAAAACCATTTATTTCTGCTTCACTGACTACACTAAAGCATTTGACTGTGTGGATCACAACAAATGGTGAAAAATTCTTAAAGAAATGGGAATACCAGATCCCAACACCTATCTCCTGAGAAAGCTACATGCACGTCAGAAGCAACAGTTAGACCTGCACATGGAACAATGGACTGGTTCAAAATCAGTAAAGGAGTACGTCAAGGCTATATTGTCACCCAGCTTATTTAACTTATATTCAGAGTACATCATGTGAAATGCCAAGCTGAATGAATAACAACATAAACTCAAGATTGCTGGGAGAAATATCAACAACTTCAGATACGCATATGATACCACTCTAATGGCAGAAAGCAAAGAGGAACTAAAAAACCTTTTGCATGCTTAATTGTTTAGTCATGTCCGACTTTTTGTGGACCCATGGACTGTAGCCCGCCAGGATCCTCTGTCCATGGGATTCTCCAGGCAAGAATACTGGGGTGGGTAGCCGTTCGCTTCTCCAGGGGATCTTCCCCACCCAGGGTTTGAACCTGTGTCTCCTGCATTGGCAGGTGGGTTCTTACCACTGAGTCACCAGGGAAGCCCCCAAAGAACCTGTTAATGAGGGTACAAGAGGAAAGTGAAAAGGCTAGCTTCAAACTCAACATTCAAAAAACTCAGATCATGGCACCCAGTCCCGTCACTTCATGGTAAATGGAATGGGAAAAAGTGGAAGCTGTAACAGATTTTATTTTCTTGGAATCCAAAATCACTGTGGACGGTGACTGCAGCCAGGAAAGTAAAAGACACTTGCTCCCTGGAAGGAAAGCTATGACAAACCTAGATAACATATTAAAAAGTAGAGACATCACTTTGTTGACAAAGATCCATGTAGTCAAAGCTATGGTTTTTCCCGCAGTCATGTACGAATGTGGAGCTGGATCATAACAAAGGCTGAGTGCCAAAGAATTGATGCTTTGGAACAGTGGTGCTGTACAAGACTCTTGAGAGTCCCCTGGTCTACAAGGAGATTAAACCAATCAATCTTAAAAGGAAATCAACCGTGAATACTACTAATGCTGAAGCTCCAATTCACTGGCCACCTATGTGAAGAGCTGAGTCACTGAAAAAGTCCCTGGTGCTGGGAAAGACTGAAGGCAAAAGGAAAAGGGCAGGGCAGAGGATGAGATGATTAGGCGTGAGTCTGAGCACACTCAGGGAGACAGTGAGGACAGGGGAGCCTGGCGTGCTGCAGCCCACAGGGTCGAGAAGGTCGGACACGACTTAGCACTCAACAGTAACGACAACACAAAATGCTACTAAAAAACCAATGGACTTCCCCAGTGATCCAGGAGTTAAGGATCTGCCTGCCAATGCAGAGGACACCGGTTTGATCCCTGCTCCAGGAAAGATTTCACATGCCGCAGGGCAACTAAGCCCGTGTGCCACGACTACTGAGCCTGTGTGTGCTCTGGGACAAGAGATGCCACCACAGTGAGAAGCCCACACACTGCAGCCAGGGAGGAGCCCCCACTCACTGTAAGGAGGGAAGGCCCTTGCACAGCAGTGAAGACCCAGTGCAGCCAAACATAAACATAAACTTCAAACTGTTTAAGAAAAACAATGGCTCAGTGATGAAATCAAAGAAGAAATTAAAAATACCTGAGACATCACTTCTTGGCCTTTTGGCTAAGATCAAGTGTAAAAAAATACCTCGATACAAATACAATAACCACACAACCTACAAAATACAGCAAAAGCAGTCCTAAGAGGGAAGTTCACAGTGACACGTCTTCCTCAAAAGAAACAAGAAATTTCTCAAGTAAACAACCTACCACCTAAAGGAAAAAGGAAAAGAAGAAAAGCAAAACCTAACATCAGTAGAAGGAAGGAAACAGTAAAGATTATAAATAAATAAAAGAGAAATTTTAAAAACAGAAATAATAAAACCAAGAGCCATTTTTTTGAAAGGACACAATCGCCAAACCTCTGGCAGGGATCAGCAAGAAAAGAAAGGACCCAAATAAAATAAGAAATTAAAGACGAGAAATAACAACTGATACCACAGAAACACAAAAAACCTTAATACTATCAACAATTATATGCCAACAAATTGGACAACCTAGAACAGACCAGTCCCTAGAATCATACAGCCCACCAAAACTGAATCAAGACAACGAGAGAATCTGGATAGACTCATCTCCAGAAGTCAAACAGTATCTTTTAATTGAAAAAACAAAACAACACTCCTGCAAACAAGCCCTATGGCTTCACTGGGGAACTGGTAAACAAAATATTTATACCAATCCTTCTCAAACTCTTCCAAATGATTAAAAGGGAGGGAACACTCCCAAAGTCATTTTATGAAGCCACCATTACATTTATACCAAAACCAGACAAAGAAACAAAAAAGAAAATTACAGGCCAAAACCTCTGTTGAATTGCCTTGCCCAAGGGATACGAAGGGAACATTTCAGGCAAAGATGGGCTCAATAAAGGAAAGAAATGGTAGGGACCTAACAGAGCAGAAGATATCAAGAAGAGGTGGCAAGAATACACAGAAGAACTGTACAAAAAAGATCTTCATGACCCAGATAATCACAATGGTGTGATCACTCACCTAGAGCCAGACATTCTGGAATGTGAAGTCAAGTGGGCCTTAGGAAGCATCACTACAAACAAAGCTAGTGGAGGTGATGGAATTCCACTTGAGCTATTTCAAATCCTGAAAGATGATGCTGTTAAAGTGCTACACTCAGTATGCCAGCAAATCTGGAAACCTCAGCAGTGGCCACAGGACTGGAAAAGGTCAATTTTCATTCCAATTCCTAAGGAAGGCAATGCCAAACAATGCTCAAACCAACGTACAATTGCACTAATCTCACGCGCTAGCAAAAGTAATGCTCAAAATTATCCAAGCCAGGCTTCAGAAATACGTGAACTGTGAACTTCCAGATGTTCAAGCTGGATTTAGAAAAGGCAGAGGAACCAGAGATCAAATTGCCAACATCTGTTGGATCATCGAAAAACAAAGAGAGTTCCAGAAAAATATCTAATTCTGCCTTATTGACTATGCCAAAGCCTTAGATTGTGTGAACCACAATAAACTGGAAAATTTCTTACCAGACCACCTGACCTGCCTCTTGAGAAATCTGTATGCAGATCAGGAAGTAACAGATAAAACTGGACATGGAACAACAGACTGGTTCCAAATAGGGAAAGGAGTACATCAAGGCTGTGTATTGTCACCCTGCTTATTTAACTTATATGTAGAGTACATCATGAGAAACTCTGGGCTGGATGAAGCACAAGCTGGAATCAAGACTGCCGGGAGAAATATCAATAACCTCAGATATGCAGATAACACCACCCTTATGGCAGAAAGTGAAGAAGAACTAAAGAGCCTCTTGATGAAACTGAAAGAGGAGAGTGAAAAAGTTGCCTTAAAACTAAACATTCAAAAACCTAAGATCATGGCAGCCAGTCCCATCACTTCATGGCAAATAGATGGGGAAAAAGTGGAAACAGTGGCTGAATTTATATTCTTGGGCTCGAAAATCACTGCAGATTGGTGACTGCAGCCATGAAATTAAAAGACGCTTGTTCTTTGGAAGAAAAATCTGACCAACCTCGACAGCATATTAAAAAGCAGAGACATTACTTTGCCAACAAAGGTCCATCTAGTCAAGGCTATGGTTTTTCCAGTGGTCATGTATGGATGTGAGAGTTGGACTATAAAGAAAGCTGAGCACTGAAGAATGGACGCTTTTGAACTGTAGTGTTGGAGAAGACTCTTCAGAGTCCCTTGAACAGCAAGGAGATCCAACCAGTCCATCCTGAAGGAAATCAGTCCTGAATATTCATTGGAAGGACTGATGCTGAAGCTGAAACTCCAACACTTTGGCCACCTGACGCAAAGAACTGATCCACTGGAAAAGACCCTGAAATGTTGAGAAAGATTGGGGGCAGGAGGAGAAGGGGATGACAGAGGATGACATGGTTGGATGGCATCACTAACTCAATGGACATGAGTTTGGGTAAACTCCAGGAGTTGGTGATGGACAGGTAGGCCTGGTGTGCTTCAGCCCATGGGGTCACAGAGAGTTGGACACGACTGAGCGACTGAACTGAACTGACATTTGATGAACATAAATTTTAAAATTCTCAACAAAACAAGCAAACCAAACCCACTAACACATTAAAAAGGACCATGCGCCATGTTTAAGTTGGATTCATCCCAGGTTCACAAGGTTGGTTCAACAGACACAAATCAATTACTGTGATACACCACATCACAGAAAAAAGACAAAAAACTATGATCATCTCAACAGATGCAGAAAAAGCATCTGATGTAATTCAATACCCATTCTGTTTTATAAATTTTTTTGAATATTTTATATTGGATTATAGTCGATTAAAAATGTTGTGTTAGTTTCAGATATACAGCAAAGTGATTCAGTTATATTGATACAAACCGACGTATCCATTCTGTCTCAAGCTCTTTCCCATTTAGGTTATTATAGAATATTGAGTGGCATTCGCTGTGCTATACAGTATGTCCTTGTTGGTCATCTATTTTAAATGTAGCGGACTGTACATGTCAATCCCAAACTCTCTTATCTATTCCTTCCCCTCACACCAGTCAGAATGGCCATCTTCACAAAGTCTACAAACAAAAAATGTAGCAGAGTGTGTGGAGAAATGGGAACCCTCATACAGTTTATGGGAAAGTAAGTTGGTATGGATACTATGGAGAACCATATGGAGGTTCCTTAAAAAATTAAAAATAGAGCTACCATAAGATCCAGTAGTACCACTCCTGAGCATCTAACTGCAGAAAACCATGTTCAAAGGATACACACACTTTAATGTTCACTGCAGTGACAACAGCCAAGACAGGGAAGCAACCTAAACGTCCACTGACAGAGGAATGAATAAAGAAGATCTGGTCAGTCAGTTCAGTCGCTCAGTCATGTCCGACTTTGTGACCCCAAGGACTGCAGCATGCCAGGCCTCCCTGTCCATCACCAATTCCTGGAGTCCACCCAAACCCATGTCCATTGAGTCGGTGATGCCATCCAACCATTTCATCCTCTGTCATTCCCTTCTCCTCCTGCCCTCAATCCTTCCCAGCATCAGGGTCTTTTCCAGTGAGTCAGCTCTTTGTATCAGGTGGCCAAAGTACTGGAGTTTCAGCTTTAGCATTAGTCCTTCCAATGAATATTCAGGACTGATTTCCTTTAGGATGGACTGGTTGAATCTCCTTGCAGTCCAAGGGACTCTCAAGAGTCTTCTCTAGTACCACAGTTCAAAAGCAGCAATTCTTCGGTGCTCAGCTTTCTTTATAGTCCAGCTCTCACATCCATACATACATGACTACTGGAAAAACCATAGCCTTGACTAGATGGACCTTTGTTGACAAAGTAATGTCTGTGCTTTTTAATATGCTGTCTAGGTTGGTCATAGCTTTTCTTCCAAGGAGCAAGCATCTTTTAAAAAAATTTCATGGCTGCAGTCACCATCTGCAGTGATTTTGGAGCCCAAGAAAATAAAGTACATATATGTAATGGAATATTACTCAATCACTAAGAAGAAAAAAATAATGCCCTCTATGCCAACACTGATGGACCTGGAGATTATTATACTAAGCGAAGTTAGAGAAAGACAAATATGATATGATGTCAGTTTTACGCAGAACCCCCCAAAAATGATACAAATGAATTATTTACAAAACAGAAACAGATTCATAAGCTTAAGTGATTATAATTTGCTATATTCTGACTGGTATGAGGTGATATCTTACTATAGTTTTGATTTACATTTCTCTAATAATAGTGGCTGGATGGCATCACCGACTCGATGGACATGAGTTTGAGTGGACTCCGGGAGTTGGTGATGGACAGGGAGGCCTGGCGTGCTGCGATTCATGGGCTCACAAAGAGTTGGACATGACTGAGCGACTGAACTGAACTGAACTGAATAATTAGTGATGCTGAGCATCCTTTCATGTGCCTCTTAGCCATCTATAAATCTTCTTTGGAGAAATGTCTGTTTAGTCCTTTGCCTAGCTTTCAATTGGTTTGTCTTTTTGATATTGAGCAGAATGAGCTGTTTATAAATTTTGGATATTACTCCCTTATTGGTCACATTATTTACAAATATTTTCTCCCATTCTGTATTTTGTCTTTTTGTTTTGTTTATGGTTTCCTTTCCTGCACAATAGCTCCTGTGCTTAATTAGGTTCTATTTGCTTATTTTTGCTTTTATTTCCATTCCTCTAAGAAACAGATCGAAAAAGATATTGCTACAATCTATGTCAGTTTCTGCCTACTTTTTACTCAGTTTTCTAGTACCCAGTCTAATATTCAAGGTCTTTTATCCATTTTGAGTTTATTTATATATATGTATATATTTTTGTGCAATATCCATTCATGATAAAAACTCTTATCAAAGTTGATATAAAGAGAACAGATGTCAACATAATCAAAGCTATTTATGACAAATCCATAGCCAACGTAATACTTAGATGATTACCATATGAACCAGCAATCACACTCTCGGGCATATATCTGAAGAAAACTCTAACTAAAAAAGATACATGCATCCCTAATGTTCATAGCAGCACTATCTACAACAGCCAAGACACAGAAACAACGTAAGTGTCCGTCAACAGAAGAATGGAGAAAGAATTCGATACACACACACACACACACACACACACACAGATAACAGAATATTATTCAACCATAAAAGATGAAATAATACCATCTGCAGCAACATGAATGGACCTGGAGATTATCACACCAAAAGAAGCAAGTCAGACAAAAATCATATGATATCAGTTTAAAAATGACACAATGAACTTATTTACAAAATAGAAACAAACTCATAGACACAGAAAACAAACATGGTTACCAAAGAAGGCAGGAGAGAGAAATTAGAAGTTTGAGATTAGCAGATACAATAATAGATAAAAAAAATAGAACTATATTTTATACCTTGTAATAAACCATTACAAGTTTAATGGTTTATTAAACTTTAATTACAAGTGGAAAAAATATTACAAAGTATACATAAATATATATGTATATATATGTATAACTGAATCACTTTGTTGTACACCAGAAACTACACAACATTTTAAATTAGCTATACATCAATTAAAAAAAATTTTGACTCATGGGTTCCACTCAGACTTGCTGAATTAGAAATCTGCATTTTAAAAAGATCACACACATGATCTGTATACACACTGAAGTCTGAAGAGTATTCCTTCAAAATGGGGAAAGATAACACAGTACCTGTCCAATGACCCCCCAAAAAACAAAACAACTCACCAACCAAAGAAACCAAAACCCATAAACAACCAAATATGAACCATCACTGTCTCCCGTCTCACCTACACTTACAGAACTTTTACTCAGCTCTCAAGACCAAGTTACAAGACCATCTCCTCAGTGATGTAGTAACTGATGCCAGGAACAGAAATAATACGCTTGCTCCTATTCTAAAATCCTGTAACTGACTTACGTGGCCCTCTTTTACATCTAATGTACTTTCATGATGTATGCCCTCTTGGTTTGTTCACTCACTAAAGTCTTTTAAATGGACTACTGATTAAACGCATATTGTGTACGAAAAACTGTGCTGCTGAGGATAAAATGGTGAACAAGACACTCTGCACCTGAAATGCTAAAATTCCAGTGAAGGGTCCAAGTATTGATTTGTCCAGCAGAAAATGAAAATATTCTTCAAATCAAATCAAGCACCACAGTTGTCATATTTTATTACATAAAAGATTCAGACTTCAACAAAAAATTATACAGAAAAAGGAAAATATGGCCCATACACAAGAAAAACAGTAGTCGGTAGAAACTGTCCCTAAGGAAACATAGATATTGCACTTATTGGACAAAGATTTTAAGTTACATATTTCTTAAAAAGTCACATAAATGGAGGAAACAATGCTTAAAAAACTAAAGAAAATTGTAAGAACAATGTCTCACTAAATAGGGAATATTAAAAAAAAAAGAACATATAAAAAACCAAACAGAAATTCTGAAGCTAAAAGTAAAATAACAGAAATTCACTAGAGGGGTTTAACAGCAGATCTGAGGAGGAAGAAGAATCAGCAAATTTCAAAAAAGTTCAACTGAAATTACCCAGTTTGAGGGAAAAAAAAGAATGTTTTTAAAAAAGAACAGGGACTTCCCTGGTGGTCCAGGAGCTAAGAACCTGCCTGGCGATGGAGGGGACACGGCTCAGCCCCCGGTCAGGGAAACCGAGACCCCACGTGCTGTGAGGCAGCCAGGCCCGTGCACCCTGGAGTCTGTGAGATGCAAGTGGAGAGCTGCGTGCTGCAGCCAAGTAAGTAAATTAAATAAACAGATAAGGTGACTGATCATCAAAGATCTGTGCAACAATCATATGCATAATGGAGACGCAGAAGGAGGAAAGGGTCAGGAAGAGCATTTGAAGGTGTAATGACTGAAAACTTCCCAAATTTGATGAAAAACATTAATCCACGTATCCAAAATGCTCAAGAAACTCTAAGCAGGAAAAACTCAGTAAGACCCACTCCTATGCTGAACAGCAAACCCCTATGACATACACCTCTGACTCCTGACTGAAGCCTATGCCTCTAAATCCTATTCCCAGCTAAGGACGCCAGCGCACAGCCCACACCACCATCATCATACGCCCTGGCCAACACTCTTCCTCCTCAGCACCCCTCAGTTCTCTACGCTCCGTCTTAGTGGGAGTGCCACCATTCCACCCCCACCCAGTCCACTCTTAACCTCTCCCTCATCTCCTTGTTCTTGGAAATTCCATCATTAATGGGGGGAGGAAAATGAGCATTTATTGAGGAAAACTTCCTATGGGCCAGGTGTAATCTCCCCCACACCTTTACCACCACCTTCTCGGGGTCACTTGGATATCCATTTAAAACTAAACTACTTAAGGATTCCAAAACACATCACACTGGTTCATGTCTTTGAGAAAGCTGATTCTTTAGCACAGATGTTGTCTGTCCTACTTCTTTGCATCTAGCTAATCTTAACTCACAATTCAAGACCTGGTTCTATCATCTCTTCCAGGAAACTTTCCCAAGTAAGACACATTAGACTAATTTGGGCATTCCCCCAAATCATGGCACTTTAGGGTACCATATGCATTGTTGTTAGCACGGCTCTCATCAGACTATCCAACCTGTCTTACGTCTACCTTCCCCACTAGACTGACCTTCCTAAAGTACAGAGACTATCATATTTATCTTTGTATCCTTCGTGCTCAATCTTTGGTGTATTACAGTTGTTCAATAAATGTGTGTTGAATCAAGCTCACAAATATCACACAGGATATTAATGAGTGATGTCATTACAATAACTTTATACTTAGAATGCTAGTATTTATAAATCGGGATGAATACTTACTTCAACAGAGAAGACCTGGTCACATTTAACTATTTCTCCACTGTGTAAAGTTCTCGTTATTGTGGACTCAGGAGGCACGGCTGCTCCTGATCTCTGAGAATTATTTACACACATCTCATCACTCTGTGATTGCTCAATGTTTACAGCATGGTATGCTGACACATCATGTTTACTGCTTGAAGTTTTTCTCTTTTTTTTCTGCTTCTTAGGATTCTGCCCATCAGACTGAGCTTTCCTTTGTCGAAACTGGGCAAGCTACAGAAAAAAAAAAAAATCATTATTGTCAAAGATAATTTTTCTTTATCACCACTAAGAAATAAGTAGCTTTGGAGTAATTTTCTTTAAAGGATCAACCCATCACTAAAATGATGACAAAATAAAGGACAATGGATACTGTCTTTAATATAAGAATGACTGCTGAATTGCAAAGAAGGCAGGTATTTCTGAATGAATGCTATTCAAATGTTGAGAAGAACTGAAAACATCATGTCTAAAGAAAGAAATTAGCCCAGAGTTGGGGAGAATAAAAACAACTAAAATCAGGTGCCCTCATTCATTGTTCAGTAAAACTATAATCTCTGGATATGAGATTACATGAAAATACAGGAAATCTAAATACATTTGCTCTGTGGAATTTCCGCAAATTCTACTTACATATTCTAGTAAATGTAATTATTTCATGCAAAAAGCTTTAGCTACACAAATGATCAATGCAGCCTTGTTTATAGCGGGAAAAAACTATATAAATATTTTTATCAATACTGTTTTATCAAACAACAGTGCCCCCCAGCCCTTAACCATCTGCATTCCACCTTCAGGGTTTTGCCATATTCCAGTTGTCACCTAGACTTACCATTTACTTAATATGTTTTAACTAGTGTATTTTTCTTATTCAGATTTATTTCAAAAGGAGACTTTGAATCCTCGACATAAATTAAAAGACAATGTCATTTGATTAAAAAAAATAGAAACAAAAATGAATACAATATAAAATACAACTATATTATTAAAATTTTAGCTAGACATTGATGAAGGTTCTAAGAGAAACAGACAAGTGTTAGAGGGGTGCTAAGACTCTATTAGTACCAGACAGACTTTGACTTGTCATAAGCAGACAGATTTAAAGAAACCTGGAAAGTAGTTAACCTTTTTTTTTTTAACAATACTATCTACTGTTATTTATTTAATACTAGATCAACAACATATCACCTAAAATATCTCATCACTATCTAAATCAGAAATATAGATTACACACTTTGGCCAATATTGGATTAATTAAAATAATACTAATGTAAACCATTATTAATATTAAAATATTAATGTAAATCATTATTAATAAATGTTTATGACACAGCAGTAGGTATAATAAAATAACCTTTTTTAGTAAAAGGAAAATTATGTGCATCTCTTTTAACAAAGATAAGAGCAGCCTCAGGCTCATAGCCTTCAACAATTATATCTACCTTAAATTTTAATAACATATATATAGGCATGGGTAAACACTGGAAGAATATAACCATAACAACTTTGGTCTATCTCTAGAGATTACAGCTACTTTTCCTTATGCTCACATGAAATTTCCTTTTTGCTGCAGTAAATTTTCTTAATTTTATATGAAGCAACTATTAACACTTCCTAAATTTAATTTGAACCCAGTGAGAGAAAAGCATAAGAACAAGTGTAAGCCCTTTTGCCTTAAAAAGAGGAAATAGATGAACATATTAATATATAAATTAGAACAATTACAAAGATGGTCAGTAAATGCCTTACGATATAAAGTATTAAAGAAATCTTGATAATGTTGATGTCATTAACTATCTAATTATGTGACAGATATTAGAATAATAGATAGCATATGTTATACTTTTGTTTGCTGTAGATAAAGAAAAGTTAATAGATAAGTACTATTTATTTAACAAACATCTAATTAATAAGTGAGAAATAGCTAATCACTGACCTTGTACAACATAAAAATACATCACATTTAAAATTTTTCCTCAGCTGTTTAGCAACTATTCGGTTATTCTGCTATCTGCTTAAGGAACAGATGCAAGACTAGTTGCCTCTATTTGTACATTATTAAGCTGCTGGAATGCATTTAAACTACTTTGGATAGGAGATTCATTCTTAAAAATAAACCAACTGAAACACTATTACACATTATCTGTAAATAGAATCAGAAGTCTAGGCATATCATTTTAAAAGGATCCCTCAGAAAGAATGCAAAAGCAAAAAGGTATTAATACATTCTTGATATTTAAAAACATATTCAGATGGCAAAGGATATCAGGACAAAGATGAAGATTCTGTTTAAAATTCCATCTCTGTAGGGTTATATATAAAATTTATACTTAATGTTTATACGCACAAATACATAACAAAAGCAAGTTTCTGTTAAAATTATGCACTATAAAAAGATTTAAAAAACCAAACAAACCTGTGTCTGAGACAACAATATCCATTATTAAATGAACCTAGTGAAAAAGTTAATAAAAGATATGGAATAAAAAGTAAAACAGTTTTATTACTGTGTTTAGAACTAATCACTTCTAAGACCAAAAAATTACCAAACACTGTTTCAGTAATTCTATGTTATTGATTAAATGAAGTCATATTATTTTTTCTCAACAATTAACCCAAAGGTAAACTCCATGAAGCTAAGAACTTTTGTTCACCGCTATATATTCAAAACCTAGAGCAGTACTCAATAAATAAAGGTTGAGTGAAAAAAAGATAATGCATTTTTTTTACAGAAAAGTTAACACTGAGGAATCATTTTAAGCACTGTTCCACAGAACCTAAGAACTAAGATGATATAAAAGATCCACTACCTAAAAAAGTTTCATGGTCTCAGAATTCAAAGTGGTAATTAAATGAATTAAAACATAAAATATTCCCTCTAATCTCTCTACTCCACTAAACAAAACAAATAGAAAAACCAAACAAACATCAAAATTAAATTCTCAGAAAAATATGTTTTGTAAAAACATGATAAAGAAAACAAGATCACATCATAAATAGCTATCAAAGTTATTTTTTATCTTAAACCTGAAAAATGACAGATAAGCAAAAATCAGAAACTCTATTCAATTGCTAATCATCTGATACTGAAATGATACACTTTATTACTGGAAAAACATTTATTCTAAAACATGCTGGAAATTCAGACTACAGCCATCTGTGTTTGTCATTTGGAAGCCAAATATAAAAATGTTAACATATGTAGGCATGGAAATAGCTGCAAGATTTACTGGAAAGAGATTACGTCCATATACACTTGTCTCTCAAAACTAATTCAGATCTCAGGCAAATGTTTTACCCTAACCAGAACACGAATAAATGACTAAATAAAAATGACTAAGAATTTATTCCATAAACTCAGTTTTTATTGATAAATGAATATTCTCAATAAAACAAGGAGATTTTAAAATGCCACTAAAAAATGCCAAGTTTCTATAAATGTCACTTCAAAAAAAGTACTAATTGGAACTTGTTTTATTTTTTGTCTTTGTCAGATATGTATGTGCGAGGCACTAAGCCAGATATACGTCAAAACACACAGTCCTGACTGTAGGATCGTTTAGTCTAGGCCAGAGTTCTTGCCTGGAGAATCCTGTGGACAGAGGAGCCTGGTGGGCTGCCGTCTATGGGGTCGCACAGAGTCAGACACGACTGAAGCGACTTAGCAGCAGCAGCAGCAGCCTGATATTTCAGAGTTGTGAGAAGCAAGAGAAAAGTTAGCGTACAATTTTGTACACTCAACAGTCCTATATATATATATAAGGAGGTAGTACGGGAACATCTCTTGTCCTGATTTTCTCAAAGAAGGCTTTCTGTAAGAGGTGAGGCTGCAGAGTTTTATAGCTGTGAAGGAAATAACTTGGTATATGATAGACAGTGGTGAGTAGTTCATTTACTGAAAAAATATTTATGGACAGCCTATCACATGTCTGCCCTGTGCCAAAGGCAGAGGAGGTAGTGATGAAATGGATACAAGCCCTACTCCTCTGAATTGTAATCCAAGGAGGAAGAACAAATAAGCAAATGTAGACAAATAAAGAAATGTATCATTTCAAGAGACAGAAAGTGTTTTGAAGAAAAAGTTTAAGTACTAAAGAAAGTCTAAAATAGAAAACACTTCATTTGGATGGGAATGCAGGGAGGAGTCATGAAATATCTTACTGAGAAAAGAATGTGAAAGCTGAGATTTGAGGACAAATATGAGTTACTTCTCCAAGAGTAAGGAGCAAAACAGAACATAAACATGTGATTCCAAATCCAGTATTCTTTCCATTATACCAATCTGCATTACATGCATTTGCTCTTTTCCTTCATTTGTCATTAAATGTAAAAACACTTAAAATAAGCAGGTGACATACGGCTTTGTACTCCTTTCCCGGTTTTGAACCAGTCAGTTGTTCCATGTCTAGTTCTATGAACAACTGTTGCTTCTTGACTAGCATACAGATTTCTCAGGAGACAAGTAAGGTGGTCTGGTATTCCCAACTCTTTAAGAATTTTCCACAGTTGTAATCCACATGGTCAAATGCTTTAGAGTAGTCAATGAAGCAGAAGTAGATGTTTTTCTGAAATTCTCTTGTTTTTTTCTATGATTCTATGAATGTAAAGTTATATACTGTCACCCTGCTTATTTAACTTATATGCAGAACACATCACGCAAAATGCCAGGCTGGATGAATCACAAGATGGAATCAAGACTGCCAGGAGAAAGAGCAATAACTTCAGACATGCAGATGATACCACTCACATGGCAGAAAGTGAAGAGGAACTAAAGAGCCTCTTGATGAGGGTGAAAGAAGAGGGTGAAAAGGCTGGCTTGAAACTCTACATTCAAAAGACTAATATCATGGCATCTGATCCCACCACTTCATGGCAAACAGAAGGGGGGGAAAGAGGAAGCAGTGACAGATTTCATTTTCTTGGGCTCCAGGATCACTGTGGACGGTGACTGCAGCCATGAAATTAAGACGCCTGCTCCTTGGAAAGAAAGCTGTGACAAACGTACAGAGCATATTAAAAAGCAAAGACATTACTTTGCTGACAAAGGTCCATGTAATCAAAGCTATGGCTTTTCCAGTAGTCACATATGAACATGAGAGTTGGACCCTAAAGAAGGCTGAGTGCCAAAGAATCGATGCTTTCGAATTGTGGTGCTGGAAAAAGACTTGGAAGTCCCTTGGACTGCAAGGAGATCAGACCAGTCCATCCTAAAAAAAAAATCAACCCTGAATACTCACTGGAAAGACGGAAGCTAAAGGTGAAGCTCCAATATTTTGGCCACGTGACACAAAGAGCTGACTCACTGAAAAAGACCCTGATGCTGGGAAAGACTGAAGGCAAAAGGAGAAGGGGCGACAGGGTGACATGGTTAGACAGCATCACCAACTCCATGGACAAAAATTTGAGGAAGCTCCGGGAGAAAGTGGAGGACAGAGGAGCCTAGTGTCCGCAGGGTCGCAGAGTCAGACAGGATTTAGCAACTCAACAGCAAGAATTAAAACCAGTTAACATTAAAATTAGAACACGAGGAGGTTTAAAGGCATGAACAAATGAAATCACCAAAACAACAAATACCTTTTTGACAACACTAGAGGAAAAATACAAACACAAACACACACACCTCCAAAAAGATTATAAAGTTGTTTTAAAAATGTTACCAACTTTCTCTAGTTTTCAAAAACTGCTGTAAGTAGAGTTATTTTCTATATTTTCACTGTAGAAAATATAAAAAATCATTAATTCTAATTATGGTGACTATTTGTACTTGTCAGTATGGTCTTTAAATCTTTGTGATACTCCTTAATCAATGTTGCATAAGCATGCTGTACAAGCTATTACAACAAAACTCCACAGGCTTAACTATGAAAACAAAAAGAAGACTAACACAGTTGATCGAAAGACAATTAGTATGTAGATCTGAAGCAGGGCAACTGAAAGCAAAGAGAACAAAGGCGACAGGTTAAAGATGCTTTGAAGAATATTTTCCAACAACATCACAAAGATACAAACTGAAATAACAGTGCCAAACAGACCCGGGGAGATCGGATATGAAGAAGACCACAGAGCTTCACCTTACGGAGCCAACAGTCTTATTTATACCCTATAACCTCACTCAATGCAGAATTTTTCTTAAATTTTGGAAAACTTTCGTGTCTAAGAAAAAAGATTCTGCAGTCTAAAAAGTTATCTTAATTTTGCACATTTTACCATATTTCACTGTCTCCCACATAGGTCCAGACACTTTTTTGAATGCAAGTAATGTTTCAAAAAGAATACAGACTACATATCATAGAGTGCTGGACTGTTGTGTCTATACAGACTCTAATAAACTAGCTATGTGACAGTGGACAAGCCACTTATCCTCAAGAAAACTCAGCTTTTTCACCTTACAACGAAGAGGAAGAACAGGAGGGTCTCTTAAAATTTCTTTCAGTTTTACCATATGATCCAGCAATTCTACTCCTAAGTGATATATCTGAAGAAAACAGAAACACTAATTCAAAAACATACATGCATCCCAATGTTCTCAGTAGCGTTATTTACAGCAGCCAGTATATGGAAGCCACCTATGTGTCCATCAACAGAACACCGGCTAAAAAACGGTGTACACACACACACACACACACACACTCTGGAACACACACACACACACACTGGAACATTACTGAGCACACACACACACACACACTGGAACATTAATGAGCACGCGCACACACACACACACTGGAACATGACTGAGCACACACACACTCTGGAACATTACTGAGCGCACACACACACACACACACTCTGGAACATGACTGAGCACACACACACACACACTCTGGAACAATACTGAGTGCACACACAGACACACACACACACTCTGGAACATTACTGAGCACACACACACACACACTGGAACATGACTGAGCACACACACACACACACTCTGGAACATTACTGAGCGCACACACACACACACACACACACACACACACACTCTGGAACAATACTGAGTGCACACACACACACACACTCTGGAACATTACTGAACACACATTCTGCAACATTACTGAGCACACACACACACACTCTGGAACATTACTGAGCACACATACACACACTATGGAACATTACTGAGTGCACACACATACACACACACACTCTGGAACATGACTGAGCACACACACACTCTGGAACATTACTGAGCGCACACACACACACACTCTGGAACATTACTGAGCGCGCACACACACACACACACTCTGGAACATTACTGAGCCATAAAATATGAACTCCTGCCATCTGCAACAACGTGCATGGACTAGAGGGTGTCATGCTTACTGAAATAAGTCAGACACAGGTGAATACCCTGTGCTATCACTTACACGTGGAATCTAAACACTAAAACAAACAGATGAATAGAACAGAGCAGAAACAGACTCAGACACGGAGAACAGACCAGCGGTCACCAGAGGGGAGCGGGACAGGATACAGGGTCGGGGATGATTGCAGGGCACAAGCAACAGACACAATGTTTCACAATGCCTTTAAGTGGAGTATAAAAATACTGAATCTCAATGACGTACACCTGAAACTAACATTGTAGGTCAACAATATGTTAATCAGTAAAATTTCTTTCAGTTTTTAATGCCTATTTTAGAAAAACTTTTTTCAATTGTTTCTTTTTCTTCTTATTCCCCTGTACTATCCCATAATTATATAAGAGAAAAACTACAATTCTACATTATAAGATTTTTAAAACATTGCTTAAAAAAGCAATTCAATAAATAGTATCCATTACTAAATGATCCCAAATGGAAAAAAAAAAAAGATATAGAATAAAAAATGGAATGATTACATTATAGAGTTTAGACCAAACTTCTAAGTGTATAAAATTATGAAAATACTGTTTAGGCTTCATATATATGAAGTCAAATTATTACTACAGAACAAATAACCAGAAGATAGCTCCAGGAGGGCAGGAGTTTTCACCAAAATCAAAGGCTACTCTAAGTCTCGAACAGTGCTTGTACATAGGTTCTCAATAAACACCTGCTGAGTAAAAAATAATAATTTTTTTTTACAAAACAGAGGCACCAATAAGCAATAATTTTAGGTTTATTCCTTAAAAAAAGAACTAAACTGATATATCAGGTCCATGGTTACATTACTATACAATCAAACAGGTAATATTATGCAGCTGACAAAGACAACATTTTCCCAAAAAATTCAACGTGAGAGAATGCTCTCAACATACAGTCGGGGGAGAAAAGCGGCGAAAATTACATATAGAGTATGACACAAGTTAAGTTTAAAAACATACACAGAAGCAAAGAACCAACAAACTATCAACAGTAACTACTTACAGGTTATGAAAGTATGGGGAAACAGTGACAGACTTTATTTTCTTGGGCTCCAAAATCACTGCATAATGGTGACTGCAGCCATGAAACTGAAAGATGTTTGCTCCTTGGAAGAAAAGTTATGACAAACCTAAGCAGTGTATTAAAAAGCAGAGACATTACTTTGCCCACAAAGGCCATCTAGTCAAAGCTATGGCTTTTCCAGTAGTCATGTAAGGATGTGAGAATTGGACCATTAAGAAGGCTGAGCACTGAAGAACTGATGGTTTGGAACTGGGGTGGGGGATAAGACTCCTGAGAATCCCTTGGACTACAGGAGATCAAACCCGTCAACCCTAAAGGAAATCAACCCTGAATATTCATTAGAAGGATGCTGACGCTGAAGCTCCAATACTTTGGCAATCTGATGCCAACAGCCGACTCATTGGAAAAGACCCTGATGCTGGGGAAGATAGAAGGCAGGAGGAGAAAGGCATGACAGAGGACGAGATGGCTGGATGGCATCACCAACTCGATGGACATGAGCTTGAGCAAGCTCCGGGAGTTGGTGATGGACAGGGAAGCCTGGAGTGCTGCAGTCCATGAGGTCGCAAAGAGCCAGACATGGCTGAGCAACTGAACAGCAGCAGCAACAGATCAGAGTATGGGTAATTGTTTCCTTTTTTAAAGATTTTCACTGCCTCCCTCCCTCCCTCAAAGATCTGTAAAGACTATTCATTATTAAAACTTTGGGCCCATATGTTGGTATCACTATTTTTAAATGGGCATAATACAATTACACATCTATCAAAACTTTCATCCCAAAAGACAGAAATAAGGCAGAAGTCCCAGGAACTATACTGTCCTGGGACCTGACCTCTTTCATTAGCCGCTCCAGACACCCTCACAACATCCCACAAGCGTAACTCCTACCAGTGAGAGGGTATCACACATCACTGTTCTGACGCCACCTGGTGGCGGCGGTGGCTTAGTCACTAAAGTTGTGTCCGACTCTTGGGACTCCATGGACTGTAACCTTCCGGGCTCCTCTGTCCATGGGACTGCCCAGGCAAGAATACGGAGTGGGCTGCCATTCCCTCCTTCAGGGTATCTTCCCAACCCAGGAATCAAGCCCGGGTCTCCTATATTGCAGGCAGGTTCTGGACCAACTGAGCCACCTACTTCTGTCTTATTTCACTGTCACCTCATTCACTGCTAACTCTGAATGGTGAGAAGAACAGCACTGTGCCCTACCCTATCTAGTCTCTGCATAGTATAAAGTTTAATCTCATTAAAAGTAAATACATAAATAGCAGTTCACGTAAAGGAGAATCCCAAGACAAGATGTATCTGCAACGGATGCTGTCATGCTCAGCAGCGTAAATACATCCAGGTTATCATCTGAGGTTTACTCATCTATAAACCATAAGTAATGGACTATTCCTCTTCATGGATCACAGCTAGCATGGTTATGCTCAAGATCCTTCAAGCTAGACTTCAGCAGTATGTGAAACAAGAACTTCCAGATGTACAAGCTGGGTTTTGAAGAGGCAGAGGAACCACAAATCAAATTGCCAACATTTGCTGGGTCATGCAGAAAGCAAGGGGGTTCCAGAAACACATTTACTACTTCTGCTTCATTGACTACACTAAAGCCTTTGACTGTCTGGATCACAACAAACTGTGGAAAATTCTTAAAGATATGAGAGTACCAGACCACCTGACCTGTCTCCTGACAAACCTGTATGCAGGTCAAGAAGCAACAGTTAGAACCAGACATGGAACAATGGACAGGTTTCAAACTGGGAAAGGAGTATGTCAAGGCTGTATACTGTCACCCTGCTTATTTAACCATGCAGGTTACATCATGGGAAATGCCAGAATGGATGAATCACAAGCTGGAATCAAGATTGCCAGGAAAAAGATCAACAACCTCAGATATGCAAATGATGCCACTCTCATGGCAGAAAGTAAAGACAAACTAAAGAGCCTCTTGAAGAGGGTGAAAAAGCTGGCTTGAAACTCTACATTCAAAAAACTAAGACAATGGCATCCAGTCACACCACTTCATGACAAAGAGCCAGGGGAAAGTGGAAGCAGTGACAGGTGTTATTTTCTTGGGCTCCAAGATCACTGTGGATGGTGACTGCAGCCACGAAAGGAGCAAGATGCTGGCTCCTTGGAAGAAAAGCTAAACCAAACCCAGACAGGGTATTAAAAAGCAGAGACATCTGCCGACAAAGGCTTGTCTCGTCACAGCTATGGTTTTTCCGGTAGTCATGTATGGATGTGAGAGTTGGACCAAAGAAGGCTGAACACGGAAGAATTGGTGCTTTTGAACTGTGGTGTTGGAGAAGACTCTTGAGAGTCCCCTGGACTGCAAGGAGATCCAACCAATTAATCTTAAAGGAAATTAGTACTGAATATTCACTAGAAGGGCTGTTGCTGAAGCCAAAGTTCCAGTACTATGGCCACCTGATGCAAAAAGCTGACTCACTGGAAAAGACCCTAAAGCTGGGAAAGACTGAGGGCAGAAGTAGAAGGGGGAGACAGAGGATGAGATGGTTGGATGGTCACTGACTCAATGGGCATGAGTCTGAGCAAACTGGGCCTTCCCTGGTGGCTCAGTTGGTACAGAATCTGCCTGCAACATGGGAGACTTGGGTTCTATTCCTGGATTGGGAACATCCTTTGGAGAAGGGAAAGGCTACCCACTCCAGTATTCTGGCCTGGAGAATTCCATGGGTTGTATAGTTCATGGGGCTGCAAAGAGTCAGACACTGAGCAACTTTCACTTTCAGGGAGATAAGGAAGGGGAGCCCAGCGCGCTGCCGTCCACGGGGTTGCAAAGAGTCAGACACAACTCAGTGACTGAAAAACAACGATGGACTATTAACCTCTCTTATATGCACATTTTTTGTAGGAAATATCAACTTAAAAGCATAAAAGAATTGCCATAGTCGGTCACTTCACTGGCCCACCTTGTCAGGTATCGGGACACACCAACAGCTCCAAGGGACATGTCAGAGCTAATCTGGGATGCAACTGCATGCACAATAAACACACAAACGCCAGCTGGCTTTGGGTTTTGTTTCCTCTTCCCACCTCACTCCACAACACAGTCACTACTCTCCGTGGCCTGAAGGATCAAGGGATTATGATCTCTGCACTCCTCTAGGCCCCTGGCACATGCCATGCCTCAGAAAACGAGCTAGTTAACACAGCACCAGTGTTTGTAACAGTGAGGAAAAACTGCAAACAGCCGAAATGCTCATCGGTATGAGAATGCTAAACGAGGTAAATTCTTAATAATGGAATAGTATGTGTAATACTGAACAAAAAGAAAATCTCTGACTGCTTATAATATCATTAAGTTCAAAACCAGCAAAACGAATACACTGTTTAAGTAAACATATGTAGTATAGAAAAGCAAGGCACTAATAAAGAAAATTCAGAATCGTGATTACCTGAGGTGGGGAGGGGGTAAGATTAGGATGGGAAAGGTTTCAGATGTATTTAAATGTGCGTATTCCTTAAACTGGGTGATAGGCATAGAGGTAGTTTTTAAAAAATGGTTTTCTTATCCATATATCTTATATGTATTATTTTTTGGTGAAACATATTTAAGTATTTTTGAAGAATGCAGTTTCCTGCTGAGGAAACTGGCCAGTGCTCAGAGATGCTACCACGCAGGACGCCCCAGCTGACCCTCCCGCTCGTGGACTGATGAGAAAGGAGGCAGCTGATGAGCTCTCTTTTGGATTAGAGAACAGAGTTAGAAAGGATGTCTAGGAAGTAACAGGGAAGAGACGAATCTTACTGAAGGATTTTAAAATCAGCGCACAATGCAATAATCCAACACATATCCTTAAAATCACTCACAAAGTACATTTGTGTATCAACCTGCTAGTCATGTTGCAGACTGAAATTTTTTTTTTTCTCTATCTACAAAGCCAGCTTTTCCCTCTGACATGAAATCTTCCACACTTCTTTAGTCGCACACCAAGTAAAGTAGCTGGCATGTAAGAGCATGTATATAAGAGTAAGTATATTATGTAAGATGTATAATCAACTTAGTTTTGCAGAATCACGCAAAGCAGCTATGTCAGTGGGACCCAAAATTTATTGCATATTAGTGATCTTTATAAAATAGTTGAGTCCTGGCTCGCACCCCAGATTTTCTGATTTGGGGATGGAGTGTGACTTAGGCTTTGAAATTGTTTTAAGCTTTCCAGATGCTTCAACTGTGCAGCAAAGTCTGGGAACTGCTAAGCTAGATGCTTACTCTATGAATTGATCTGGTTACACTATTTAAATAATTTTTCTTTTCCTCTTCTTTTAAGTGTCCATCATGGAAAACAATTCCACTGAATAGAACAGATCTGGGGATTCAGCCTGTAATTTTTTGTCTTGTACAAACTGAGGTACAAGGAGAGGAAGCTGATTTGCAAAGAGAAGAGTGTCAGATATTATGAGAGTGAATTAAGGGATGACAGAATGCACGGATTCCAAATGGCTTTTCAGTTTGATATTAGGCCCAACTATACTTCTCTTAGCTTCCTTTGAAATCTTTCTATCTTTTGAATTACCCTTTTTTTCTCTCCTTCACATAACTAATCAGTTTTTGGGAACAAAGTGCCCTGCTAGAATTAGGGTGCTTACATTAGCTATCTGAATCAATTAATATTTCATATTAAAACACACACACATGGTTACACACGCACACACGGTTTTACTGCTACACACACACACACACGCACACACGGTTTTACTGCTACACACACACACACACACACACACACACACACACACGGTTTTACTGCTACACACACACACACACACACACACACACACACACACACACACACACACACACACACACACACACACACACACACACACACACACACACACACACACACACGGTTTTACTGCTTCACCTGTATAGCAATAACATATACTCGCCACCTGGAGGCAGCATACCTGCCTGAATACAGCATATATTTTCTGGAAATGAATAACCTCTTCAGAGTTTAAACATGTGACATACACATTCTTTCACAGTTTTTGGCTACTTTTAGGGTAAAATCCACACTCTGTTAGCTGACTTATATGGCTCCTCATTATGTGATCCCAGACTACTTCTCCAATCTAATTCTCTGCTATACAGTGTAACCCTCTATGCTCCAGCATGAGAATGATGATGTTGATGACAGCTAATACTTCCTGTAAAGTTCTTATAATTTGACAAAGTTCTAAGACCTTTATATGTATAAGCTGAATCCTCACAACAACCCCAACGCAGATAATATCACTGTTCTTATTTTCCAGGTGGGAAACAGCAGTACTGACAGGTTAAGTAACTTGCATAAAGTCACAAAGATAATAAACTGCAGAGCCAAGATTTGATTCCAGACTGTCTGGTCTAGTGCAAGCTCATAACCACTAGTATTACAATGCTTTTTATAAAGAAAAAAAAAAGAATGAAAAAAAACCTTTGAAAAAGTTGATAGCATTCACCACGCTTTCCTGATTCACATTCATTCCCCATCTCACAATAACCTGAATTACTCACATCCCTTTCTGACCAACTATTGCTAGAGCTAAAGGTTACTTTTTAAGTCTTCATCACACTTGATTTCTCATTTTTGACAAGCGGCCATTCCTTACTTGAAACACTTTCCTTAGTTTCACAGACATTATCATCTCCCAGCTTTGTAAACAGTTTGCATCTCAATATTCTCTGTGGATACTTCAGTTCAGTTCAGTTGCTCACTTGTGTCCAACTATTCATGACCCCATGGACTGCAGCATATCAGGCCTCCCTGTCCATCACGAACTTCCGGAGTTTACTCAAACTCATGTCTATTGAGTCGGTTACGCTATTCAACCATCCCATCCTCTGTCATCCCCTTCTCCTCCCGCCTTCGATCTTTCCCAGCATCAGGGTTTTTTCCTAAGAGTCAGTTCTTCACAATAGGTGGCCAGCTTCATCATCAGTCCTTCCAATGAACACCCAGGACTGATCTCCTTTAGGATGGACTGGTTGGATCTCCTTGCAGTCCAAGGGACTCTCAAGCGTCTTCTCCAACACCACAGCTCAAAGGCATCCATTCTTCGGCGCTCAGCTTTCTTTATAGTCCAACTCTCACATCCATACATGACCACTGGAAAAACCACAGCCTTGACTAGACGGACCTTTGTTGGCAAAGTAATGTCTCTGTTTTTTAATATGCTGTCTAGGTTGGTCATAAATTTTCTTCCAAGGAGCAATCATCTTTTAATTTCATGACTGCAGTCACTATCTACAGTGATTTTGGAGCCCAAAAAAATAGTCTGTCACTGTTTCCACTGTTTCCCCATCTATTTGCCACGAAGGGTCATATGGTAGCTCTGTTTTCAGTTTTTTAAGGAGCCTCCATACTGTTCTCCATAGTGGCTGTACCAATTTACATACCGACCAACAGTGTAGACGGGCCCCTTTCTCTTCACGCCCTCTCCAGCATCTATTGTTTGTGGATTTTTTATGACAGCCATTCTGGCTGGTGGGAGGTGATATCTCATTGTAGTTTGATTTACATTTCTCTAGTAATTAGTGACTCTGAACACCTTTTGACATATCTCTTGGCCATCTGTATGTCTTCTTTGGAGAAATGTCTATTTAGGTCTTGCAGCCATTTGCTGATTGGGTTGTTTGTTTTGAGGCTATTAAGCATCATGAGGGCTTCCCCAGTGGTTCAGCTGGTAAAGAATCCACCTGCAACGTGGGAGACTTGAGTTCGATCCCTGGGTTGGAAAGATTCCCTGGAGGAGGGAACGGCTACCCACTCAAGTATTCTGGCCTGGAGAACTCCATGGACCGTATAGTCCATGGGGTCGCAAAGAGTTGGACACAACTGAGCGACTTTCACTCACTCACTCAAGCATCATGAGCTGTTTGTAAATTTTGGAGACTAATCCCCTGTCAGCCACATCATTTGCAAATATTTTCTCCTAATCTGTGGGTTGTCTTTTTATTATTTCCTTTGCTGTGCAAAATCTTTTGAGTTTAAGTAGACCCTATTTATTTCTTTTTGTTTTTATTTCCATTAAATGAGAGCTCTCTTGTTAAAGGGAAGTGCACTGGGTAAGAATGACCAGACATCTATTAATATTTTCATTAGGAGAGGAATTTATATAAATTAAAAATTAAATATCAGTTTGGCAAATATAGATGGTTTTACATTGAAATATACTCAATGTTTTATCTTTGAAAGGTTTCTGTAACTTCCAGCCAAAACCTATTATTTCATATAAATTCCCAGCAAATATTGTTAGTTATAATTGGTCCCTGTCCCTGTATTCCCTGGGGAAACAGTAAGGCAATATCAACTTGAAAAAGTGAGACCCTTGAGGAATAAACACTGTCTAATCAGAGTCCACAATGAATGAGCCTTAGTAAACAAGGAATTCTGTTCACAAATTTTGTGTGCTCAATATCAAGAAGGAAAGAGATTCTTGACCACATACCCAGTTAGCTGTTCAAAGCTCTGTAACTGGAGAACTTAATTCAATTAACACAGTTTATAAATGCAAATCTTTATAGATGAGGATTTTGAATATCAAAGTTTAGTATAGTTCTTATCAGTAAAAATAATAATTTGGAGGTTTTGAGAAATGATCTCTTAAAAGAAAAGAACTCAAAAAAAAAAAAAAAAAAAAAAAGAAAAGAACTCACTCCAGGGGCTTTAAGAAATCATTTCTTAAAAGGAAAAAAAAAAGTTAGACTTACAGAGAAACTTTTATACCACATAAGAATCTCAGTGAACAGCAAACCACAATAAGAATCATAACCCCGATGGCAACTGAAAACAAACAGCACACTGTTCATGAACAAAGGGGATGAAGGAACTTCTCGTGGTACAAAAGAATCTATAGATTTAAATAAACAACCTAGGCAAAACCACTTCTGGAACAATTCTAAGTTTTTGAATCGTGCTAAATCCATGGGCAAATCAACCACAGCTTTATGCAACATACCTAAATGAGCTTTAAGTATCCTAAGTGATATTTTGGTGACCATGACCACAAAACTCTAGAAGTAAACGGGGAGTCACTACGATAATGAAAATATCTTACGCTAGCAAAATATCTGTACAGATCTGTTGTGTTCACATATGCAAAGGGCAGGTCTTTTTGTTACTTAAGAAGATTAGGTTATTTTCTCCCACAGTGAAAAAGGATTGGTAATGATCAAGCCAAAAACCCAACAGGTGCCCCCTGGACCAACTGCATGCACTTGTTAAACAGCTGGTCAGAGAACCAAATGACTCACTGGCCCACACAGAATTCATACTTTAGTATCATGCTCTAGTCAAACCAAGAACTGAGAGGAAGGACCAGTTTAAATTTTGGCAGAGAGGAGAAGGCCTTAAAAAAAAAGATGGAAGATAACCCTACTGAAGATGTGTATCTCTCTCTGTCTCCATCACCTGCCCGAGTGCATGTTTCTCACTCTTTCGCCCTCTCAGGATATAAAAATACATATGTAACATAAATATAAGCAATAATAATATTATGCAAAAGAAGTTGGTAACAGCCCTATTAAAAAATGGGCAAAGGACATGCATAGACACTTCAAAGCAGACAGACAAATGGGCAAGAAGCACATGAAAAGATGTTCAACATTCTTAGTCACTAGGAAATTAAAAAGTAACAGCAAAATGAGATATCGCTTCCCACCCACTAGAATAGCCATAATTTTTTAAAAACTGGAAAACAATAAGTGTTGGTGAAGATATGGAGACATCAGAACTCTCATACACTGCTCTTGGGAATGGGTATAGCCACTTTGGAAAAAGTTTGGTGGTTTCTCAACAACATAGAATTACCATATGATTCAGAAATTCTACTCCTAGGTGTATACCCAAGGGAAATGAAAACTGGTACTCAAATACTCCATGTGAATGTTCACAGGGGCACTATTCACAATAGCCAAAAGGTAGAAACAATGTAAATGCCCATCAAAGAATAAACAAACAGAATGCAGTATGTACGTACAAGAGAATACTGTTTGGCCATAAAAGGAAATGAACAACTGATACATACAACACTGATGCCCACTGAGAACACTACACCAAGTGAGAAAAGGCCCTGGGGTCAAATGGTACGGTTACATTCATATGAAATCTCTAGAACAGGTAAACACTGACATAGAAAGCGGACTGGCAGCTGCTAGAGGCTGGGGAAGAAGGGAAGGAAGACTATCTTCTTAATGCACACAGGGCTTTATTCTAGGATCAGAAACATGCTTTGGAACTAGACAGAAGTTGTAGTTGCACAATGCTGTGTACGAACTAAATGCCTCTGAGTTGTTTTAAGATGGTTGATTTTTATATGACTTGAGGTGGCTCAAGTAAAGAAAAAAGAAAAATCATAGCTTCTTATATCTAGCACCAGAAGAACTCAAAAAGCTTTCGATCTTTAACACATTTTGTCTTCAAAACACCTGTTGAGAGTCATGGACTGTGACAGGATTTTTCCCACAGACAACAAGGCACGGAATTCATCATAATTTAAATAAGTGCTTGCCAAGTAAAGTCCATAGCTGCAGCTGTAGGCGTTCAAAAATGTTGGTTGAACAAATAAGCAAATAAATGTCTTTTCTTGTACGACAAACAGCATATAAATACAGAAGTTCCAAATGCAAAACAGCCCTTTTATAAGCTTATAAATACACTTTGAAAAATTCTGAAGCTTTCCAAATTAAAGTTTTTAAAGAGATGCTCACTAGTGAAATAAGATATTCAATTTCAATTTCAGCAGAACTGAACTGAGATATAAAAAATGTTTATCATTTAACGTTTAACAATTTACCACAAGAACCTTTTCTAGCTTTCGTATTAGAAGAAATTCACCTACAGTTCAATAATCAGTAGCCTACAAGAGATAAGTATTTTACAGTCATAGTTTAATTCTTACTGCAAACTTTTTATATATAAAAATAAGAGGTGTTTTGTTTAAAAATAATTTTTGCTATAATCTTGTCATATTCCAATCACTTGGATATATCGTATCTTTTTCATTTCCTCTTTTCCATGAGCTTATTCAACTTTCAGTTTCACTAACAGGACACCACAGACCTCCTTACCAAGTCTCTCTTCATTGGATCTTGAGGCTCTTTTACCCAATCACTGCTCTATCCCTGTTCCTGCCATGTCCCTGGATTAGCCTTCAAAACCTCTCTTCAATATACACTTCGAGAAACCTGTTCTGCCCATTCTTTCCTCCATATTCTCTCTTTACAGCTCATAAACTAAAAATCACGTTTTGCTTTTTTCTTTCAACAAACACTAAAGGTCATGAGTTGGTTTTTAAATCGCAGAGAATGCACCACTCTTACAATAAATGTTGAAGGTATCAAACTGCAGTATCTACTTTGAAAGCTAAGCAAACTATGTCACAGATAAGAATAAAAAACTAGAAAGTATAAAAGAAACAGGGATGGACAGCAACGTCCTTAGTGGTGGCGGGGAGTGTCTGAAATATGCAAAGAACAGTTATACACTATGACTAACTTTGTCTATAGGAGTGGAAATAACGATTGAAAAGTCCTATTATCAATAACCTAATACACAACTTGCAGAGAGCACTGTCCTTTTTGTACAGAACTGGCACTATTTCTCAAACGGAAAATGCTCATTAAACAATCATATAATTATTAATTACTGAATGCAACAGGCAAAAATTTCTATAATTATTCAACAATGCCAACTATATAAAATGCTGAATAGCTGATAAAAAAAAACTTTGATTTTACAGAATTCTGCCAGTAGAATGTTAAGAAGTATACATACTGTGAATATGCAGAAGTAATTTTATACTAAATATACAACTGTCCTCTAATTCTGTTCGCTAATATTACAACACTTTCTTTTACATAAACTTGTAGATAATTGTACTTGGAAAAAAACTGAAGTCATTTAAAGTGGAGTCAGAAGTCTGGATCAACACAAGGACAGCCTGTGTAGTCCTGTCCTTGTCAGCACCTTGCAATGAGGTTAGCCTGGTTCTGAAAATATTTACTTAATGCAGTAATGTCTCATGCCTCCACGGGTCACACTTCTTACTACATCAGTACTGAGGAAGCAACTGAGGACCCAACAGCAAATGAAAAAACCAACAAGTAGCAGAAGAACGAAATTATCATAAAGCGCATTCACAAGGCTCCATCAGTGCTTGGTTATTACAGACCATCCCCTCAAGCTAGTCACAGCAAATCTAGAGCAGCAAATTAGGAGAGGAGGCAGGTGAGATGGAGCAACGCAAGACAGGCATGTTCATGGCAATGAGAATCGACAGAGAAAAAGCTTTGTAAGATCTACAAAGCCCGAAAGGAGATATAGAAACATCTAATGATAGAGAATCCCAACTACATAATGGAAACGGCACTGGAATAAGAATTATAGTTCCAGAGCTACACTAATGCCAGGGCCCTTGGGAAACCTGGTTACCCTAGGGCTCATCTTCTTGTTCTGTATAATGATCAAACAATAAAACATTCTCTTCAACATACTATATTTGATAAGCTTTTATTGTTTTTAAAAATGGCATTTAAAAAAATGGCATTTAAACATTTTTACTGGTCATAAAGGAAATATACTGCAGAGAATCTGGAAAACACTAAAAAGTGTAAAGGAAATTAAAACTGCCTATAACCCACCACCCAGAAAGAACCATCATTTATATCTTGGTGCATTTTTCTGTCAGGTGTCTTCACATATAAAGATTGTATATATACTTTTTTTGGTAACATTTTTATCAATCTGGTGTTATATATGGGCATTTTCCCAAATCAGAACGTTTCTGCAGAATTATTTTAATGGTGACATATACGGAAATTTGGGCTTCCCTGGTGGCTCAGACGGTCAAGAATCCACCTGCAATGTGGGAGACCTGGGTTTGATCCCTGGGTTGGGAAGATCACCTGGAGGAGGGCATGGCAACCCACTCCAGTATTATTGCCTGGAGAATCCCCACGGACAGAGGAGCCTGGTGGGCTACAGTCCATGGGGTCACAGAGTCAGACACGACAGAGTGACTAAGCACAGCACACATACCAAGTATATTCTCCTATCATTGCGAATATTGGTTGGTATAACACATTTTATGAAGTATATTATACTGTATTCACAACAGGTCATTTAAAAAATGACCAAAAAAAATAAATAAATAAATAAATAAATAAAAAATGACCATACATAGATACAGAAAGGAAGTAGTTTTTCAATGAATAGTTTAGCAAACACCAAGAAGAAATTTTACAAGTTGTGGTCTGTAAAACTAGATTAGCAAATACAGTATTTAAATTCAATGAACAAGCAAGGCATTTTGAGAGCCAAGTATCTGAATAAAGTTTTAGAAATGGTTATTTTAAGTGATTTCTAATGCCAGCAATGAGACTTCCAATGACAAGAATTCTGAATTACTGTTATTAAATTACAACATGCTAGTCAAGAACCACACATTAACACATCATAGTCATTCTGCTCATTCATTAAGCAAATATTTACTGCATACTTACTATTTGACAGGTATCAGGCTAGACTGCATTAAGTATCAATATCAAGAACCTTCTTTGTAAAACAGTCTTAAAAATGAGGTAGCAACATTTAACAGATTTTAACAAATGAAACAATTTGCCACAAATCCTACAATACCACCTCTCTCACTGCACTTATTACCCAGTATCTGTCCTGCTAAACTCTGAGCAACTTCAGAAGACAGACTGTAACCATCTCTGCATTTCCAGCTCTTGGTGTAAAACAGAGTTTGACACAGGTTTGCTTAAGGACCTTACACTCACAACCCAAAGTTTTAAAGTCCTAATATAAAAGCATACATTTATACAAAAGAAGTAATGTATACACTATTTTCAATGTCCATGTTCCTATTGTCCATGGTCCTATCAGTCTTCATAACCTTAATGGCTGAAAAATATTCTATCATACTTAAATAATATAGTTTAGAAAGTGATTCTCCTAACATTGTCTTTGGAGGTTGTCCCAGTGTTTTTATATTTTGGTGCCAATGCTCCAGCAAATATATCTTGCCTTACATGTCTCAAATTTATTTCTGACTAAAAAAATTCAGCTCAATTCTAGAAGATAATCTTCCACAATGAAAGTGAATGTAAAAAGAAGATTTTTATCCCATATACACAAAGAAACTAGAATTCTTTTTTGCCAAACCAAAGCAATTTAAGTAAATCCTCTATTATGAGAGATGTTGTCCAAAGTAAACTATGTTTTCTGGACTGCTTCATATATACTTAGGAGAGATACTTCTGGAAGCAGATCGTAAAAATACTGAGGTAACAAGCCAACAAACAAAAAGTCTAATGAGAACTTCAATGCTTTTGGAAGGAGGTGCACACTTTTCCTACACTTTCTTGGATTCACAGACGGTACTCAGACCCTCAAGACTGCAGAAATGTAAGCAACTTTGAGATCCTAAAGATGCCTTGATTTCCTTTCCCTGTGTATAGATCCTAAAATAACAATCTACCTGATACAAACACTTAAGGTTTGACCTTAGATAATACAGAGCTAGTTTACATGTTTATATTAAGAAACTCATGTTAAGCATCTACGATTCTATCTCTGCAGTGTGGTTCTTTAGTGATTACTGAAATCAGAGACCCAGTCTCGTTTTGCTTATTTGGAGGGAGGAGATGGAGAGGAAAAGAAACAGTTAAACTATATTATAATTTAATTGAGATGCAAGTATGACTGTAAACAGTCATCTCTAATAAAACATACAATCTATGAATTGTAATTTCGTTATAGGGAGGAAGGGGTCCTTTTGGCCAGTCAAAAAATATGCTCAAGCACGTAATTAAAAAAATATATATATACTATTTAATTTATGTTTCGTCTATGTCAAATTTTTCATGAAACCCAGTGAATAATAAACCTTTTCCATTGTTTGCTTTCCAGTCTTTTTCATACACACACGTAAGATAGGGACTCGACAAGAAAGGAAGAATTCTATAGGTGATGCTAAGAATATGGACCCTTTCGTCCCCAGAAGTTCCACTCACAGACTGCAGTAACATTCCACACAATGCAAGGCGCATGCCGTGACAAAGACCTCCAAACACAAACACACAAAGCCACGCTAAAAACGCCCCTCCAGCGAAGTTCACAACTGGCACTTGTGGCACACTCAAGCCACGACTGAGGCAGCTGTCACAGGCCAACCACACACTCAAGAGTGCCAGCGTGCCACCTAAGAAAGCCAAGCCGATGATGAGCGTACAAATCCCCAACCGAATAAAGAAGAGCCCCAAATCCCCACCCTGAAAAGCACAATGTCTGCACAACCCAGAAAACTCCCTCAAAACAAGTCAAAGGTTGGAGATTCAGAAGCAAGCTATATCAGCTTATACAGTAAAAAAGAGAGGCTTTATTTGGGCATCCAAGAGAAAGGAGCCACACCACCCAGTCATCACGGAAATAACCGCTATGTAGTGTCTCACCAGGCTTTTTCATTTAGAAAAGGGAGACGAAGGCAAGGGGGAAAAGCAGACGCCGCAGCACCTCCGTCCCAGGCAGCGCCGGGGCTGCTGAGCTGAGGCCTCCGCTTCGCAGGAGCCCTCCCAGCCCTCCCCGGCCACCGCCTCCCAGCGCGGGCCGGGCGGCCCCCGGCTCTCTCACCTTGGCTTTGCCAGCCTCCAGCTTCTTCCGTCTCTCTTCGTCCTCCATAGCTTCTGCGGGGAAGGCTGGGGGAACACAGGCAGGGGGTCGGGGACGGAAGGGTAAGGTCGCTTCCAACGGGGGTGGGTCCGCAAGGCTCCGCGGCGCAGGGCGCAGGGCCGAGCCCGGCGCTCGCCCCTCCCGGAGTGGAACCAGTCTGCGCGCTCACTGGCTGACCGTCCTCGGCCGCACGGGCAGCGTCGTCACCGCCGCCGCCATCTTCGTCTCCACGTAAACACACGGCGGAACGGGAGGGGGGAGCACGTCGTCCGCGCAGCCGCCGCGAGTCCCGCCGCGCCGGGCAGGTGCGCCCGCGGCCCCGCCCCGCCCCGCCGCGGCCCCGCCCCGCCGCGGCGACCCCCGCCCGGCCTCCCACCCGCGGCGCCCCCGCCCGGAAACCCGGCTCTCGGGGGAGCACACTTTCCCGGGGGTGCGTGCTGCTCCCCGGGTGGCGGCCTGGCCGAGGGGGTGGGAGAGAGAGCGCTGTGTCAGGGGCGCCGGTCGGACCCCCCCCCACCATCGTCCAAGGGACTCAGGGGTCATTTTTTAGAAGATTTGAGACTTTTCAAGTTTCAAAGCAAAGGAGAAAATACAGGTGCCTAACGGTGAAATTGGTGAACGCTGAAAAGCCCCAAAGGAAAAGACGGGGGCGAAGAGGGGGTTGGGTTGGGGAAGGGACCCACTGGACGACAATTTTTCAGCCTAGATTGACTGGTCAACCCGGAGGACTGGCAGGGCGGCCAGTAGCCTTCACTCCTTCCTGAGCTGAAAGTGCCTCCTTTTTTTCTCACAGGAGGCTGCCCAATCGCCTGTTCAGCTTCAAGGCCCACCTCACTCGCCGCCCTGACTAGCTTTTCTGATCTCTTTGTTCTCGCCAGTCTTAACTTAATCCCTTCCCACGCCTCCTAGGAGCTTCCTCTTAGCTATGGTGTCCTGAAAGGAGCCTAGGCTTTCTACCTTGGTTGAGGACAAAGCCAGCATAGGCTTTTTCGCTTAAATGACCTTGAACAAGTTACCTATCCTCCTCTAGCTTACCTGGAAGTTTTGGAAGGCTTGTTAACATATGTGAGTTAACATATGTGACTGCCCCTGGCATATTAAAATACCCTTAATGTCAGTTCTCTTCTCCCTGTATTTCCTTTATGTACTCTGCATGATGTTTTAATAACTTGTGCCCTTGTTAATCGGAGAAGGAAATGGCAACCCACTCCAGTATTCTTGCCTAGAGAATCCTGTGGAGGGAGGAGCCTGGTGGGCTGCTGTCCATAGGGTCGCACAGAGTCAGACAGGACTGAAGCGACTTAGCATGCATGCATGCATGCATTGGAGGAGGAAATGGCAACCCACTCCAGTATTCTTGCCTGGAGAATCCCAGAGACAGAGGAGCGTGGTGGGCTGCCGTCTGTGGGGTCGCACAGAGTCGGACACGACTGAAGCGACTTAGCAGCAGCAGCCCTTCTTAATTCACCTCCTACTCCCAAACCCTTAATGGCAAAGACTGTCTTGCTCACCTTGGCATTACTAAAAAGACCAGCAAAACGCTTCACACTCAATAAACACTTGTTGGATTGAATTGAGCCACTTTAATAAATTTAGCATGACTCTCCTTCCTTTATTTTCATATGTTCCCTCATTACTTCCTTTTTCCTCCCCACCATCTTACCTTCAAATCTATTTCTGGGATCACCTACCTACACTTTTTGATTTCTCAGGTTGATCATGTTTCTCTTTTGTTTTGGGTTAGGTTGAACTGAAAAACTAGTATGTGTGAACTAGAATAAGCTATGTGTTAAATCATACAAGTGGTGTTGAGTGAAAATTGGGTTTAAAAAAAAGAAAAGGAAGAAAAGTAAAGATCTCAAATCTACCACAAACTGAAGACCAGTTTTGAATAGTCCTGATTTAGAAAATCTTAGATTTAAAAAATATATATTTTTTGTTCTCAGACCCCATAATGCATACCTAATTGTGGCAGCTTGTAACACCCAAGTATATATCGTCCTGTTTTCCTAACCTGAATTGAGAAGTGGATGAGATTAAGCATTTGATCATGGGAATAAATAATTCAGACAATAAAAGAATGATTTATTGTCACCCACCAAGCTGAGAGTAAAACTAGGACTGGAACTAAGTGTTCTAGTAGTGTGGTGACTTTAATACTGCCTGGACAGAGGGACTGTGTTTGTAGGTTCTGATTGCCTAGGAGGAGGAAGCCCTATCATATCTGACAAGATATTCCTGCTTGTTAGTAGATGCTGCATTTCAGTAACTAAGGAATTCACTTGTTTGTTCCACTATGTGCTGAAAACATTCAAGAAATATTTGTTCCGGTATGTGCTGAAAATGTTCAAGAATCTTTTAAAGGAATAAGATTATTTCAGTGTTTCCCGTTACTAAGACCAGCCAATCATACATGTTTGTCTTACATTAATATACAATGGGTGCTCAATAAATGTTGAAAGTTGTATGTTGACTTCTGTTAGAAGGGCAAACATGTGGCACTAGTTCTCAAACACCTCCTTCTGGCAACTATTCAAGTCATATCATTCATTCACGTCATTTCCTGAGAAGATATCTGGGCAAAGAACTGCAAGAAATGAGAGCGAGCCATGGAGATAGGTGAGGATATTGCAAGTCTAAAGATCTGAAGCTAGATCGTGACTGTCTTGATAAAAGCAGGAAGCAAGGGTGGCTAGAGTAGAGTGAGCAAGGAGGAAGACAGTAGGAGATGAGGTCAGAGAAGTAACAGGAGGCCAGATCCTGTGGCGTTCTGAAGGTCCTAAGGACAGCTTTTACACTAAGTGAGACTGGGAGCCGTTGGAGAATTTTGAGCAGATAGGTGAAATGTTCTGGATTACGTTATTAAAGGACATCTGGCTAAGAGCAGACTGGACTATGGGGGATCATTTTGGATGCTACTGCAATAATCTAGGCAACAGATACTAGGAGTTTGGACAATGGTAACGGTAGTGAATTAGATTCTGGGTATATCTTAAACATGGAACTAAGAATGCCACAGGAGTTGTAGCTTGAATATGAAATTTGAGATAAAAAGGAGTCAAAGTTGACTCTATGTTTTTGTCCTGAGTAACTGAAATGATGGAGTTACCAATAACTGAAATGGGGTAGAGTAAATTTGGAGGAGACCATGAGTTCAGTTTTGAACTTGATAAATTAGAGATATATATTAGGTATTTGGAGAAGGAAATGGCAACCCACTCCAGTATTCTTGCCTGTGAAAACCCATGGACGGAGGAGCCTGGTAGACTACAGTCCATGTGGTCGCAAAGAGTCGGACACGACTGAGCGACTTCACTTTCATTAGGTATTTGAGGAGTAATGTCAAGTATAGCTCTGGTTATCTGAGTCTGGACTTCAGAAGAGAGGTCCATGCAAGAAACATCAATTTGAAAATAATCAGCATATAGGTGGGATTTTAAGGTGAGGGCTTGGATGAGATGATCTGGGGCCATGGTGTCCAACACAATAGCCATTAGCCACATGTGACCACAGAACATATGAAATATGGCTTGTCTGAACTAAGATATACTATAAGTGTAACACATTGATTTTTTTTATTGTTTTATTTCTTAATTTCAATTTATTTTAATTGGAGGCTAATTACTTTTAAATATTGTAGTGGTTTTTAACAGTGGATTTTAAAGACTTAGTATTTATAACAAAAGAATTTAAAATATTTCATTGAATATTCTCCATCATGGAGAATTACCTTAAATGCTGTGCTGTGCTGAGTCCCTCAGTCATGTCCAACTCTCTGCAACCCCATGGACTGTAGCCCACCAGGCCCCTCTGTCCATGGGGATTCTCCAAGCAAGAATACTGCTGTGGGTTGCATGCCCTCCTCCAGGGGATCTTCCCAACCCAGGGACTGAACGAACCCAGGGATCGAACCCGGGTTTCCCGCCTTGCAGGCGGATTGTTTACCATGTGGGCCACCAGGGAAGGCCTTTCCTGACACAGTGATCACTGAATGTCCTTTGGGCAAAGCCCTTCTTTCTAAGTTAAAAATGGTCCTGAAGAGCTTCCTTAGTCAAGGCCAAGTATTGAAATTCAAAGTTAAGATTAATCCACCAATCATGGGGTCTCAAAGAGTCAGACATGACTTAGTGACTGAACAACAAGTGAGATATTAAATTATTATTTATTTTTCTTTTTCTTTCAGGAAGCATTTTATTGTTGCTCCAAGTGTAAGAAGTTTCACTGACAGAAAATCAACACCTTTAGATAACCTCCCGTATAACTCTGCTCAGCTTTTGAATCTTGGGTTTTGTAATCATATCAACCTATTTCCAAAAGATTGCTCTAACTGTAGCCAAATCATATTTGGAGAAGTGTTCTCCATCCTTCCCCTCTGCTGCTGCCGCTGTGGCTAAGGCGCTTCAGTCATGTCCAACTCTTTGTGATCCCATGGACTGTAGCCCACCAGCCTCATCTGTCCATGGGGTTCTCCAGGCAAAAATACTGGAGCGGGTTGCCATTTCCTCCTCCAGGAGATCTTCCCAATCCAGGAATCGAACCCGCAGCTCCTGCAGCTCCTGTATTAGCAGGTGGGTTTCTTTACTAGTAGCACCAATTGGGAAGCCCATCCTTCCCCCACCTCAACAAGCATATTGTAATTGCCATTTCATGTTATTTGATCTTTCACAAATTGGTCAGATACAACCTATCTGCCATCTCATTTAGAAGCCAGTATCTATCAATAGACCTTGACTTCACAAAACCTGCAGCAGCAATTGAAGCAATTCTTTACATTCTATATATTTTTTAATGGTTTTTCTCTCTAATATTGTCTTGGACAAAATATACCTCCTAAATTCAGGAGGAGGAACATTCCAGCTTGTTTTTAGCCATCTCTCTTATGGATTACATGATTTTTCTTTAGCCCTTTCTCATAAGGTCTATCTGAAATACATTTGGTCATTGTAGTTGCCATTCTATGGATCTTGGCAAAATCCTATAAAATTCATTTAAATTAACCAAGTGATTTTCATTAAATATTTGAATTATGTGTTTCACCACAGCACAATTGTCTTGGGTTTTCCTATGTGCTTAATTCCTATTTGTGTGTCACAAATACTTTAATAACAATACCACATGATTGATGTATTTTGAATTTCAACCCTGTTCTTTAAAGCACCTTGCCCACTGGTGAATTCTGCATTTTGTTGTACAAGCCATTTAAAAATGAGTCAGATTTAAAATGAGTCAGTAATGCTTCATCAGTAATTCCTTACAAACAGGTATACCTCTTTCTCATTTTTCAAAAGCAGTTCTTGTAAAACAGAAACACCACGGTTTGTACTGATTACTCCCTTGAATTTTTCCAAACCTAATACAAAACACTGAGTATCCAGATACATGATCCTATGGCAATAAAATGTTCTCAAAATTATTCAGAGAAAGCTTTCATCTATGACTATCTTCACGGCTTTGCTTCCCTCATTGGAAGACATTCACCTACCGTTTCCACTGAGTATGCTTCACCATCACTTGCCATGCAACCTGCCTAAAACTATGCTCCAGAATCGTCCATCCAGGTAACACTTCCAGGCATCTCTCCTTCCGTTAATGACCTCCTTCTTCTGGTCTGTTCAACTTGAGACCTTGGAGAATTTTGAATTCCTCCTTACCTCGTCCATCGCATCTATCAGGAACATGCCCTGCTGTGCTTTCTTTCCCAGGGCATCTTGATTCCTTCCCAGTTTTTCTTTTTCCACTGCCCACACGGTCGATTATACCCCTATTATCTTACATTTTGAATATTTCAGAAGACTCCAATTTGGTATATCACGTTCATTCCTCTCCATTATCTTCTAGTCCTTATGAGTGTCAGATTAGCCTTCTAAAACACAACTATCACTGTCATTCCATTATAAAATGACTTCCTCCTGCACAATGAAAGGACCTTCAAATTCCTAAATCTGTCACTCAAGGCCCTCCCTAATCTGCCCTAGCTTGACTCTGTAGTCCTAACTCCAACTCCTTGCCCTTCCCAACTCCCCACTCAGGTGCTCACTGGGCTACCTGTGAAGCAATTGCTAAATGACACTTGCACGATGCCAGAAACCCATATACAATTTCAGAGTCATCACAAGACATATTTCTGGGACATACAATTGAACTTATTTAGCAAATGCAACTTGCACCCTTTGTAATTAGGGTTAAGCTGAAGAAAAAGGAGACATTAAACCCTAAAAGCAAAACTGATTATTTTTACCTATTAATAGAGGTAAAAGTATATGAAAAGGAAATAGGAGGGAGCATAGTGATGTATCTTTTTTACCTTTTGCAGAATAAGAAACTGAAGGCTCAAGAGGTTAAGTGATTTGCCTGAATATCCATGGTTAGGTAGTAAAAGTTCTACCCAGAATTAGTCCCAGGCCCCAATTTAAGTCTTACTGTATTGTGTTAAGCTGCTCCTCCAAACAAAATTAGTACCTGAGTTTGAAAGGAATAAATACATGCTTCCAGAAGGTATTAAGTAAAACTGAGGGCTTTTTTGGTTAAATTTTAAGATTTCAAAAGATTATTTATGACTTCTGAAATCAGAACTTGTTTGAAGTGGCCTAATGAAATGTTAGAGAAACTAAGATATTACTGTTATCAAGATGGAATTATATGCCTATAATCCAAGATACTGCTATTGATTACTGAAGAGAATATATACTAACTTCAGATCTTCAAGGATTTTCATGACACCAAGTAGTCATAGAACATAATCTAAATGAGTTTCTCAAAGAGTTGTATCAAAGGGTCCAAGTAGTTTTTAAAGTCAAGATACACTTAGTTTTGAATCTGAAAGAAAATTTCAAATAATCTCGCAGTGTCTCTTCTGTTTTCACCAAGAGGCTGTGAAATATTAAATACTGTCTATAGCACACTTCATGGCCAATAGATGGGGTAAAAATGGAAACAGTGACAGACTTTAATTTCCTGGGCTCCGAAATCACTATGGACGGTGACTCCAGCCATGAAATGAAAATACACTTGCTCCTTGGAAGAAAAGCTATGACAATTCTAGATAGCTTATTAAAAAGCAAAGACATCACTTTGCCAGCAAAGGTCTGTACAGCCAGAGCTATGGTTCTTCCAGTAGTCATGTACAGATGTGAGCACTGGACCATGAAGGCTGAGAGCCGAAGAACTTACGCGTTGAAACTGTGGTGCTAGAGAAGATTCTTGAGAGTCCCTTGGACAGCAAAGAGGTCAATCCTAAGCAAAATCAAGCCTGAATATTCATAGGAAGGATTGATGCTGAAGCTGAAGCTCCAATACTTTGGTAATCTGACGCTAAGAGCTGACTCATTGGAAAAGACCCTGATTCTGGGAAAGACTGAAGGCAGGAGGAGAAGGGGGCGACAGAGAATGAGATGGTTGGATGGCATCACTGACTCAGTGGACATGGGTTTGAGTAAACTCCTGGAGATGGTGAAGGACAGGGAAGCCTGGTGTACTGCAGTCCATGGGGTTACAAAGAGTCGGACACGACTTAGCAACTGAACAACACTTAAAATGCCCTTCTTAGGGAAATTGCCCCTAGTTGCTATGGCTTCTGCTGGATTTGAGTGAAACCAGGTTTGTTTATGCCTGGCTACTAATGTGTGGACCTCTAAAAGGACTGGACACAAAGGCAGCTGATCGCCTGTGAATTAATATGGCATAGGTTCCTAACCAGTTTCAGCACTCATTTTGAATGGTGACTTATGGACCTAATCACAATATCTCCCTCTTGGAAAGGCAGATACCTTGTCAACTGAGAATTTAGGCATGATTCCAATTTTCCATGATACCTGATATACTTCCCAGTCTTGCAAGTGCCCATGTAACTCTATAACTCAGAAGATAATGTTTTGGCTACCTACATCCCAGTCTGTATTTGCAAAAAACCTCCATTGCCAATAGTAAACAGAGTATGACTTTTTTCTGCATCTTTAAAAAGTCTAACAAAGATTTTATGTAAACTCTATGCCACTTTAAAAAGGGCAAAATAATATGAAATATTTGAATGCTTTCTATATCCCCAGAATTAATATATGCAAATAAATTAATGTGATTATATATATATATACACACACACATATATATATATATATATATATATATATATCTCGTCACATGAATTTCTATTCAGCCAAGAAATCAGGACTAGAACTCACCTCTTTGAAGGTATGTAAGGTAATTCTGAATGTGTTGTGTATGTATAGCAGGCTATAAAACTTTGCTAGAGAGTCTCTTGGAATAAGCTGTCAACGAAAAATCATCACAAACTTCTGTTTCTAATCTAATAACTGGAATATCATTTGGTATTGTGCAGCAATGATTTAATAAAAGCTACCTAAACATTTGAAAGACCTAATGTGTTTGAAGGAATTGAATGACGTCTACACTGACAAATAAACTGAAATATGGCATAATACCACTTTTTGAAAGAAAATATCCTAATTTACTAATTTAAAATATAGAATCTCAGTCTATAGACATGATTTTGATTATAAAGTTTGCTGATTTACCTTTACAAGAGTGACTTAATTTTTATCTTTTAACATTTCTGTAGTAGCTTAAAAAAAACTTGATATTTTGTTAATGTCCAGATTATATATGTTGATTCCCTGATTTGACACTGTCTATAACAGTGATTCTCAAACTTTAAAGTGCATATGGATTACATGAAGTGTTTATTATAAATGTAAATTTCTAGATCAGAAGGTCTGAGCAGAGCGTAAAGGACCCAGGAATTTGCACATTTAACAAGCAGCTCATGTGACAGTAATGCAGGCGGTCTGAGTACAAGGCTAAATATTGAATGTTTGTGTCCCTCCAAAATTCATATGTGGAAATCTTAACCTTTGTTATGATGGTATTAGAAGGTAAGGGCCTTTTGTAGGTAATTAGGTCTTGCGGGCAGAGCCCTTGAGAATGGGATTGTGTGTGTGTGCATGCTAGCGCGAGCTCAGTTGCTCGGTCGTGTCTGACTCTTTGTGATCCCATGGACTGTAACCCGCCAGACTCCTCTGATCATGAAATTTTCCAGGCAAGACTACTGGAGTGAGTTATCATTCCCTCCTCCAAGGGATTTTCCTGACCCAGGGATTGAACCCACATCTCCTGCATTGCCAGGTGGATTCTTTACCACTGTGAGACCTGGGAAGCCCCATGAATGGGATTAGTGCCCTTTCAAAAGAGATTCTGGAGAGCTTCTTCACTCTTTCTGGCCATGTAAGGATACAAAGAAAAGTCTGGGGTCTTCCCAACCGAGGGATCACACCAGGTCTCTTGCATTGCAGGTGGATTCTTTACCGTCTGAATCACCAGGGAAATCCACAAAGAGAAGCTGGCAATCTGCAACCCAGAAGAGAATTTTCACCAGAACCCAATCATGCTGGTACCCTGATCTCAGACTTCAAGCCTCCTGGACTATGAGAGAGAAATTTCTGTTGATTATAAACCATTCAGTTTATGGCATTTTGTTGTAGCAGTACTAACATGGGAAAATAGGCATATCAAAGACGTTTCCTCATTATTGACTAATATCGCAATATGTATACTTATAAAACTTAAGAATTGTTTTTTTAAAAATAAACAAGAAGGAAAATAAGAATAAAGAACACGATGTAATATAACATTCTTTTGTTCTGAAATTTTGGTCCCTGCAAAGAAACAAAAGTACAGTTGCCAAAATAAAAAGAAATTATACTATCTTAAAAAGTCCAAATTGCCCACCATAAAAATAATCGTGACAGCCAATATTTGTTGAGTGACTCCCAAGTACATAGCAGTTAGGTGCTAAGTGCTTTATGCACATCGCATGCGTGCGCACTCAGTCACATCTGACTCTGTGCCACGCAATGGACTGTAGCCCGCCAGGCTCCTCTGTCCATGGGCTTTTCCAGGCAAGAATGCTGGAGTGGGTTGCTGTTTCTTCCTTCAGGGGATCTTGACACAGGGATCGAAATGCCATCTCCTGCGTCTCCTGCATTGCAGGTGGATTCTTTACTGCTGAGTCACCAGGGAAGCCCCTTTCATGTACACTATCTCAACATAATTCTAACAACTCTATGAAGAATGTACTATCTCTATGTTAGTATGAGGAGACTGAGAGGTTAAGTAACTTTCCCAAGGTCGTGGGGCTGATAAAAGGCAGAGGCAGACCTTGACCCTGGGTCTTTAACCATGACTCTGTTTACTTTCTCCTTGCCACCACAGGACAATGCATCACAACTGTACTGAGTTTAAAGCAGCATTTTTTATTTTTAGTTTTTGCTAAATACATGAGAAACAAATATATGAGAAAGGCTTTGACAATTTCTGACCCTCATTAGGGTGTTCTTTAAACTGTAAATTCAAAAACTGTATTTCCTTATAAAAGTTGAAAAACGACCTCACTTTGAACTAAAGATATTGTAGTTATTAATCATAGCTCTTGTAGAACACTGCAATTCAGTAGCTTGACACATAATCTGTTCTCATTTTAATATTTAAATGATGGTAAAACTTGGCATAAGATACTAGAATAATGATCGTACAGAGACTCAAAGAATTCAAAAGATAATGATAAATAATATCTACACTGCAACTTTCTAAAGGTAACTGGAATACTTTCAGTTTTGCTATTTCATCTTTATAATCTTTAAAAGACAAGGGAAGCACAATTGCAAAAACATTAATTAAAACTAGTCAGTGATAAAGTGGTTTCAAAAAATAACCATTTTTCAAACAAGGAAGAAATCAGAGGATTTTTGAGAAAACATTTAGTAAAATCATAAAAATGGACTAGCACCTTCCCTCCCCCACCCCGTTGCTCAAAGTGTTTAGAAAATTCCCGTTAAAAAAAAAGAAAATTCCCATAAAAAATTTTTAACTGAACTTGGTTCTTGTTCAAATCATGAAGCTTTGCTATTATGTGAAGTTTCTTCATTCTTAGAAAATAGAAAAAGCATTTACAATTAACTGTTAATTTTCTGCAGGGTTAGAAAATGGGAAGAGGCAGGAATAAAGAACTGTTGCCGCCACTGAATTATTTTAATTCCTTATATGTCTTATATAGATACATACTTAATGGCCAAGCCTCAATTGTCTAGCTCACATACCCATCCGCATTTTAAACTCTCATACTTGTCCGCACTGAGTCTCCAGCAGTTCATCAATTACATCCAGGTTTTCCTACCTTGTCACTGGTTCCCCTAGTTGTTCCCACCCAGGAATCTCAGTTCTGGTCAGCTGTGACTCTGTATTTACCCATCTCTTCCCTGGTGGCTCAGTCAGTAAAGAATTCTCCTGCAATGCTGGAGACCCAGGTTCAATCCCCAGATTGGGAAGTTCCCCTGGAGAAGGAAATGGCAACCCACTCCAGTAGTCTTGCCTGGAAAATCCCATGGACAGGGGAGCCTGGTGGGCTGCAGTCCATGAGGTCACAAAGAGTTGGATGTAACTGAGTGACTAAACCACCACCAGTCTTGGGGGCAGCTGTTTGCCCTGCATCCTCCTCTTCTCTTTGGGATCCAAGAAGCGTGGCTTTTCAGTCTGTTCAGTTTTTCCCTTGTCAGGATAGACTTTCAAGATACTTAAATGCAGAACTGGAAACCAGAAGTCCTACCTAGAAATTCTGAATCAGAGAGGTTCCAGGCCTGCAGAGAACAAGAACAGCTGAGATCAGGGGTGAGATGGCAAACTGATGTAGCAGAATTTATTAAGCCTTTCTGCCCCCGTTTTCCTTCTTGGCTTCCAGAGCATGGGAACCTAGACATACATTGCCAGGAGGGATATTCCAAGAATCCACTCTTAGAAAATGGATCAACACATTGGATGCTCTCTAAATCAACAGTCCTGCAAATCACCCTTAGAGTAGCCCATTCACCAGCAAGCCTTCCACTAGACACACACACACACACACAAGCAGATAATCAAGAATTGTAAGACAACCGAAGGAGACTTTAAATGGAAGACTTTCAACACTTAAAACGGAAGCCATAGTAAACAAAGAACTTAGAGAAAGCAGAGACAGTGTGGAGAGTGAAGGAAAAAAGAATTTTAAGCACTTATAATGTTTATCCCCAGAAAGAAAGAGAGGTTATTGATTGTGTACAAGAGGCAAACACAGGAGGTGACCTTAAAAAAGCAGTAGTCAGTGACTGAAAGCAAGCTCTTAGAAATAAAAAGAATAGTGGAAATAAAAATTCAGTAAAGAGTTGGAAGCTCACCTTCTGGAAATTTCTCACAAAGTAGAATAAAACGAGGCAGAGAAAAAATGCATGAGAAAAGATAAAAAAAAATTAGAGGCCTATCCAAATAATAGCAGTTTTGGACAGTTAAAAAGAGAAAGTGAAGGGGATAACTATGAAAGAAATAACACAAGAGAATTTTCTAGAACTAAAAAGCAGGACATTCCACTTTGAGAGCCTATAGATTGCCTACTACAATGAATGAAAGGCAATCACTGAAAAAATTATAGAACTCTGGGCATAAAGACCTTGTATCTTCATCAATCTTGTTCCTCTTCCTTCTTTGTCTTTACTTGAAGACCACAACTCTGGTTAGATCCAACACTAAACTCACTTTTTGTACCCAAGCCCCACAAACAAGACTGCAGAAAAATCATGCTGACTGGTTTCACTTTAATAACATGCACCCAAGTGTCACCAAGGCTCTAAATGCTACATTACTTGTGCCATATTTCCATGATTCATTCTCTGTCACTGCTTCATACCTCTTCTCTCTCATTAAACCCCAACCTGCCAGCAGCACCCTAACTTTCAGCTAATAATTCAGCTTTCTTTTGCTGGGAAGAGTTTGGAATTAACGATAAGAGATCCTCCATAACTCCTACCACCACAAGATCCTGCTCTTCATGTCACGAGGCCCACATCCTACCTCCTCCTTTTACTTTTGATGAACTCTCTGAACAAAGGCAAATTTCTCCACCTGTGCATTAGATTTCATTTCCTTTTGCCTACTCAAGGATTTTGCTCCAGTAATTCTTCTCTTTCTCTCCCAAAGCATCGAATTTTCTCTGTCTCCAGGAAAATTTTTTATTAGAATACAAGTATGTCCTCTCTCTTTCTCCCTCTAACTCTCACTCTCACTGTGTGTGTGTGTGTGTGTGTGTGTGTGTGTGTGTGTAAAACCAACTTTCTCTTTTCTTCCCCAGCTGAAAGTGAAAGACGTGTGAAAGTGAAAGTCACGTCTGACTCTTTGCGACCCCATAGACTGTAGCCCGCCAGGCTCCTCTGTCCATGGCATTCTCCAGGCAAGAATACTGGAGGAGGTAGCTGTTCCCCTCTCCAGGTGATCTTGCCAACTCAAGGATCAAACCCAGATCTCTCGCATTGCAGGCGGATTCTTTACCATCTGAACCACCAGGGAACCCCCCTTCCCCAGCTACTGCTCTATTTTTCTCCTTTCCTTGTCAGCAGTGCTCCAGTCATCTCCAATTTCTCTCTGCTCATTCTTTCTTAAACCTACTCTAATCACTATTTTCATCTCCATTATGCCATCAAGATTGCTCCACCCGAAGTCCCTGATGGTTTCCATGATGCCAAATCTATGGTCATCTCTCAAACCTCAGCTTCCTTGACCTCTCGGCACAATTTGACACAGATGATGACTCTCATTTCCTTGAGACTCTTCTTTACCTGACTTGCAGGGACATGTGACATTTACTTGCTGCTGCTGCTGCTGCTAAGTCACTTCAGTCATGTCCGACTCTGTGCGACCCCATAGACGACAGCCCAGCAGGCTCCTCTTTACCTTTCTTTGATTGATTGCTTTTCATCTCATCAATCTCTAACTGTTCAAGTGCCTCAGGGCTCAGTCTTGGGATGTGTATCTACTCAGCAAGGGGATATCTCACCCAGGTATTTGACTGGCATATGACCATCAGACCTAGACAGCATATTAAAAAGCAGAGACGTTACTTTGCCAACAAAGATCCATCTAGTCAAAGCTATGGTTTTCCCAGTACTCATGTATGGATATGAGAGTTGGACTATAAGGAAAGCTGAGCGCTGAAGAATGGATGCTTTTGAACTGTGGTGTTGGAGAAGACTCTTGAGAGTCCCTTGGACTGCAACCAGTCCACCCTAAAGGAAATTGGTCCTGACTGTTCATTGGAAGGACTGATGCTGAAGCTGAAACTCCAATACTTTGGCCACCTGATGTGAAGAGCTGACTGATTTGAAAAGACCCTGATGCTGGGAAAGATTGAAGGCAGGAGGAGAAGACAGAAGATGAGATGGTTGGATGGCATCACCGACTCAGTGGACATGAGTTTGAGTAAACTCTGTGAGTTGGTGATGGATAGGGAGGCCTGGTGTGCTGCAGTCCATGGGGTCACAAAGAGTTGGACATGACTGAGTGACTGAACTGAATTGAACTGAGCTGATACTGATGACTCTTAAATTTCTATCTTAGCTTGGACTTCTCCTTAGATTCTCAGTTTGATATCTCTACTTGTATCTTAAAGTTAACATGGACAAAACTGACCTGTTGAGAAATACCTTCCAACCTGTTCCTCCCATAGGTTTTCCCACTTCACATAAGGACAACTGTTTTCTTCAGTTTTTGCAGATCAAAAACCCTGGAGTCATGCTTGATTCCTTTCTTTCGCACCCCATATCAAGTAAGTCAGCAAATGCTGTTAGCTTTACCTTCAAAATATGCCCAGAATTTGACCATTTGTCACACCTCCACTAGTACCACTCTGGCCCAAACTATCATTACTTCTTACCTGGATTATCATAATAGCATCCTGAGTGCTTGCCCCACCTCTGCCCTCCATGTTTTTACTCAGGTATCAAAAGTGAGAGCAGTCATGTGTGTATACGTGCTCAGTCGCTCAATGGTGTCTGCCTTTTTGCGATCTTATGGACTGTAGCCTGCCAGGATCCTCTGTCCATGGGGATTCTCCAGGCAAGAATACTGGAGTGGGTTGCCATTTCCTTCTCCAGGGGATCTTCCTGACCCAGGGATTGAACCCATGTCTCCTGCATTGCAGGTGGATTCTTTACCACTGAGCCACTGGGGAAGCCCTGAGAGCAACCATATTCCTGCTTTTTCCCAAAAGTATCCCATTCTTTCAGAATAAAAAGCCAACTTCTCACAAGATCCGGCTCCATCTTACTGCTCAGAGCTCAGGGCCATTTACCTTGTACCTCGTATATCTGCTCCAGCCCCCACACTGGCTTCCTAATATTCCTTAAAAAAGACAGACGCTCTTGTCTCAGGGCCTGTTCCCTCTGTTCTCTCTGCCCAGAATTGTCATCCCTTGGACATCAGTGAGGTTTGCTCCCTTACTTCCTTCAAGTCTTCACTCAAGTCTCCCCTCGAAGTAAGGCCCTTCTCATCCACATTTCCACCCCTCACACTGCATACTCTCGTTCTCTGCTTGAGTACTTATCACTATCTAACATGTTACATATGTTACATTTATTTTGCTTATTATTTGTTACCCACCCACTCCCAGAATGTAAGTTCCACAAAGGCAGGGATATATGCCTTTCTTTTTTTCAGTGCTGTAATCCCTAGCTTCTAAGACAGAGCCTAGCACAATAATGGCTGCCCGACAAATACTTGAGAAGGAGTGAATATATGTTTAATAAAAGCTCCCACACAGGGAAAACCAGATTCAGGAGTCAGTGTTGGCACCATGCTTCTCAATAGCCACACTAGAAAGTGTGGCAAGAGACCAGTGCCATAAAAAAATGTAGATGAAAATGAATTTCAGCCTCCCTGGATTTCAAGGCAAACTGTTAAGGAGGGTAAGCTAAAGATGCTTTCAGATTTGCAAGATTTCAACAATATTATTCTTGAGACTCCCCCGGTGGTCCAGTGGCTAAGACTCTGGGCTCCCAATACAGGGGCCTGGGTTTGATCCCTGGTCTCGGAACTAGATCCCACATGGCACAACTAAAGATCCTGCAGGCTGCAACTAAGAACAGGGACAAACAAACAAACAAATAAAAATAAATATTAAAAATATTATTTTTATGGACTCTTTCTTAGGCAGCTATCAGATGACTGACTTCATTAAAATGAGGGAGGAAAAAACCCCAAGAAAGAAGAAGATATAGGTTCCAGGAAACAATCGATTCAACACAAGAGGAAAAGCAAAGGGAAGACCTCGGGTAATAATTAATACAATTCTAGGCTGTCGTCATACAGAGAGTCTGGAGCATGATCAATCCATACAGAAACAGGAGGACCTGGACTCCAGGAAAGCTGTCTTTGAGTTAAAAACCAGAACTAATAGCTCACCTGATACATATTTACTCATAAGGAAAGGACTTCTACAGTCCGGTTAAGAGAGTTCATGAAATAATTAGTAACAGACAAAAAAAAAACTAAACTACACTATGTGGCTTAGTTATGAACAATATTTGCACAGTAATAATAGTAATATAAAATAATGGGCAAATAATTTGATTAAAAATTGTAACCATGGGTAGAAAAGAATGTGGTGACCTTATGTACAAAAGCCCAATCCACATTTTTCAGGGTAAAAAGCTGACATATAAACACCTAAAGTAGAAGCAGAAAATAGCACTATAAGCATATTATATAAAATATAAATAGCTAAAGAAAGAAAAGCTGAAAGAAGCTGCCAGTTGAGACTGGGCATAAGAGATTGAGAGAGACAGGACCCTGACAGTCTCCTGCTCTTCACTATAAGCTTTGTAGTACTATTTGACATTTTAGGTTATGTGAATGCAATTTTGCTAAAAGTAAAAATTAAAATTTAATAAGCTCATGTAACATGAAGAAATGTCATTTAGAGTTATGGAAATAATAAAAGGAACTGAACACAAATGGTACAAGATGATGGTTACCTCTGAAAAGTGGGATTGGGCTGGCTATTTTATGATTACAGGCATGACTACTAAAACAAAATTAAATGAATAAGACCAAACCACAGTAAAGGTTGACCAATCAGATGTCTGTGAGCATGGTATAGTCCTGAGAAATAATTATGAATTAGCCCGCATTCATAAGAGCAAATTTATTAGCCTGCATTTCATTAAGAGCCTTCTATCAGAACACATACACTTAACAGAAAGAAACCCCTCTTGAGAAAATGAGCATATCTGGGCTTCAACGTGATGATGTCACAATGATTTGTCACAATGATTTGAAAACTAGTATCTTAACATCAAGGAAAGGTACCTGTTGATTTTTATTAGGTATACTGAAATCCAAATTCAAAACTGTCCACTTGAATCAAAATGACCTTCCCGTAAGAAAATTAATCCTCTTAGGATTCTGTTCTAATCTTATTTTAGGAGCAGATTTCCCCTAACACCTGTTGGAGTCATTTGAGTTTTCTGACACAGAAATAACAAAGAAACAATCACGATAGGTAAATAGTGGGTCAGGACTTTTGTGTGGGCTGTGGTGGGTTCCTTGGAGCCCACTCATTACTTACTTTGAGGTTACCTAGGGGAAAATATCTGTTTTTATATTTTAAGATATTCACAACATCTCTCAATAATTAGTTTGTTTTAAAATTTCTTTTAAAATACTTTTATTATGTAATATTTTAATACATACTGAAAAATGTAACACATGTGTAAGGGATAAAGTAATAGCAACTCCCCGTATGTTTCTTTCCACATCCCATCCTTATTGAAAAACAGCATTCTCTGTACAAACTTCACAGTTTGTTACGATTCAAATTAATTTCTTCTGGCTCTATTCTCTGAAGAATGATATCTATGGAACACTTTTGCTTTCACTCACAAATGAGTGAGTATAGTATTTGAAATTGATATCTAGTTGCAAGGCCAGCTTTGCTACAATCTGGCTAATTTTATAACTGTAGATAGGTTACTTAACTCTTCTGAGCAGCAATTTCCTCCTCAGGAAAACAAGGATAATAATTTCTCACTTTTAGAATTATAAGACTTAGATGAGCTAATATTTACAAAGCATTCATTACCTATAGAAAGCAAATCATTGTGATCTCAGAATATTTTTACAAAGAATGAAGAAAAGAATAATTAGATTAATTCTTTCACTTGGTAATGTTTGCTTCAAAACAATCTAAAAAGAAATATTTCACTTGTCTTATCCTGGTTATTTTAATAACTGAATCTAATCAACCTCTATGGATGATTTTTTGGTTCATTGTATAGACATTAGTTGTCAGGGTGGCTAAATGTCCTGTTTATTAATGAATTCATTAGTTTAAAACTTAACATAAGGGTGGAGAAAACAACAGAGACTGCACATGAGAAATGTCAGGAGGATATTGATCTAGTTGCAGATCTTGGGTTTAGCTGACAGCATTATACAGACAGAAAAGGGGGCAATGGCTTCAGAAACACTGAATTTTTGTTGTTCATTTTTTAAAATCATTTTTCTGCCTTAAGAAATAATGGAGCCAGCTGTCACAATATAGCAGCCCAGAATGTTACCAATTATTCTGTCACCATGGTAGCAGCATCTGGGGAGCACATGATTAGATACAGGTTTCTAAAAAGTCAGAGGTTGACTTCTATATTTGTATAAGGAGACTTGTTTATTTGAAGAGAGATCACATTAATTCTCTGTGCACTTCTGAATTATATGAAACGCTAGTAGAAGCTACTAGTGTGGAAAATTCCAGAATATCTTGAGATGGCCAACATCAAATAACTACAGACATGAAATGTGTTGAAATGATAGTAGGATGAAGAACTGGTCCTTTGTTTTTAAACCTGCCTGATGTATTGGTACCATACATGATGCTGATGCTAGAGATGGATTGTGAGTGAACCAGGACAGAAAATGTATTATTACTGTCAAATGCAAACAATCATTTTCATACATTTCAGGCCCATTCTTTTTAAAGAGCCAAGCTACTGTATTTTCATGTGACGTGCATTCTATGCTGTAGTCCTGCCTTTTGACTTGTGTATCTAAGTGTGTGTGCTCAGTCATGTCCAACTCTCTGAGGCCCCATGGACTGTAGCCCACCAGACTTCTCTGTCCATGGAATTTTTCAGGGAAGAATGTTGAAATGGATTCCCATTCCCTCCTCCAGTGGATCTTCCTGACCCAGGGATCGAACCTGCATCTCTTGCATTTTCTGTATTGGCAGGAGGACTCTTTACCACTAGCGGTGAAATATATGACAGTTACACAATGAGGTTAATTTTAAATGGCTACTGCAAAGCAGTGTTTTGCCACCTTATCTGCTGTCATCTGAGAACATGGCTAAGATTATAGCATGATAAATATTTGGATGAAATCCAGTCAAGTGGCAGTTTGTCCCTTATATGATGCTGAAAGATGCGTTTGACTGGTTTTATGTTTCACCTACTTGACCAGTAGTTGTTTGACCAAATTGTTTTCTTTTGCATTTTGCAGACACAATTTAAATGTGATGACCAGCTCTGTGGGCCTTTGTCTTTAAAACTACTTGTTCAATCACTTCTAGGGTTTCAGTAGTAAGGTTTACCACTGAACTGTTTAGTCCAATTCATCTTATGATCAGAAAAATCCGCACAGTGGTATTGACATTCAGTTGAGCTTAAATTTGGAACAATGAAAGAAATTTTGAATCATAAAGGATGGTTAAGAATTCTTAAGAATTTGTTTCCTAATATGTGTGTGTGCTTAGTCGCTCAGTCATTTCCGATTCTGCAACCCCATGGACTGTAGCCCACCAGGGTCCTCAGTCCATGGGGATTCTCCAGACAAGAATATTGCAGTGGATTGCCATGCCCTCCTCCAGGGGATCTTTCCAACCCAGGGATCGAACCCAGGTCTCCCACACTACAGGCGAATTCTATACTGTCTCAGCCACCAGGGAAGCCCTGTTTCCTAATAAAGGGGGTTTAATTACTATGTCCATCCTAAAGGAGTTCAGTCCTGGGTGTTCATTGGAAGGACTGCTGCTGAAGCTGAAACTCCAGTACTTTGGCCACCTCATGCGAACAGTTGTCTCATTGGAGAAGACCCTGATGCTGGGAGGGGTTGGGGGCAGGAGAAGAAAGGGGCGACAGAGGATGAGATGGCTGGATGGCATCACCGACTCGATGGACATGAGTGAGTAAACTCCAGGAGTTGGTGATGGACAGGAAGGCCTGGCATGCTGCAATTCATGGGGTCACAAGGAGTTGGACACGACTGAGCGACTGAACTGAACTGAACTGAGTTACTATGTCTAATTTTAAAATTTATATCTCATATCATTGTTATGAAATTTTATAGAACAGATCACTCTAAGCTTACTTCATCAATTCTTCATAAAAATACATTTAAATCTATTTACATTACAAATATCTAGAAGTGACGATATGAGCTGGTGCCAATGCATACTTATTCTCCTTTTAATGGCTCAGTCACCTGGTTGCCATAGAAACCTTACTGGGAGAAGAACTATCTGGTTTTACATTCATATTCCTTAAGACTCTTACCTCCAAAACTATATGCTTTGATTTTTCTGTATCATTGCTATCAGTTTTATAAGTTTTTAAAGCTTTTTTCATTTTATGAATAATGTAGTATTAATACCTAGTCTTCCAGTTAAGAATTTTTATAGCACTATTAACTATTTCTTCAAGGATTTTTTCCCTAAAATAATTTTAAATTGTATTCCCAGAATAGCTATTTGTAAATTTGAGGACTAATTAGAGCCTTGTGACATTATGATACCCATTATTGTAGTCTAATAATAAATAATTATATAATAAATAAGATTTAAAAAGTCACAGTCCACTGATATATTTACTTGTTCCATGTATTATGAAACATTTAGAAATCTCATCTAATATTTCCTCTGTTGTTATCATTGTTATTAGAAATAACTCTTTATTACTTTTAGTAATAGAATTATCAATAGAAATAGAAAAATTTAACAGTTTTCATTAGAAATTCTCTATTGTAACATGATGATACTTTTCTTGCTTGTCAACAAACTATGAAATATTTACTATGTACTGTCAGCTTATATTTCCTATCTTTCAAATGCTAGAGTTTCCTGACATTTATAACACGTAACAAGAATATATTTGTCCTTTTTTATTTCTTTTGGAGTACAAATATGAAGTGGGTCCTGGCTAAAAACATTGTTTTCATTTCATATGTTACTGCTGTCAGTGAAAACCAGTAGAATGTTCACGGAGGGTAGTTTGGTTCTGTCAAAATTGAAAATGCTCACACTTTGACCCAATCATCTCAACACCTAGGTTTTTATTCTACAGATAATCTTGCATATGTGCGGCACAAAATACACACAAATGAAACATTTATTGCTGCCTATTTGTCATTTGGAAACATTAGTAAATGCTTATTATTAACAGACTACTTAGATGAATTATGCTATATTGTACTGTGGAGTACTATGCAGACAGTAGCTAAAGTGATGACTTCTATATGACGGATTTGGAACAATCTTCGAGAGTGAAAACTCAAGGAGCAGAAGAGAATATATGACATATTACCTTTTGAGTGAAAGGAGAGAAAGGGGGGAAATTTATATATGTATGTTGGCAAATGCATGGATTTTGTTGTTAGAAGAATTGCCATGAAACTGGGTACAGGTTGTCCTTCAGAGAGGGGAACTGGGTAACTGAATAAAAGGAGAGAGATAAGTTCTTATTGTATCTGCTTTTGCATCTTTGTATCATGTATGTAAGCTTACTTTACATATATACATACATATACGTACACACATACATAATTTTAAAAAATATAAGAAATATAGCCTCACAGTGAAAGTTGCTCAGTCAGGTCTGACTCTTCGTGATCCCACAGACTGTAGCCCACTAGGCTCTTCTGTCCATGGAATTCTCCAGGCAAGAATACTGGAGTGGGTTCCCATGCCCTTCTCCACGGGATCTTCCCAACCCAGGAATCGAACCCAGGTCTCCTGCACTGAAGGCAGATTCTTTACTTTCTGAGCCATCAGGGAAGTATACACACAGCCTCATGTCTTGGAATAAATATACTGTCCGATACTACTTTTCATTTCTTCTTTCCTCTTCTATAACTTCCATCACTTAAGAGGACTTAAGTTCTTTTGTTAATAAAGAACAGACATTTCTATCTCTATAACTACCAGCACAATTGTTGCTAAGTAGTTAGAGAAGACTTGGGCCTCTTGACCTTTACATTTTAAAAGTGTTTGGTTTTGTAAATATAGCAATGCAGTTGGGCCTCTGCAGTCTAAAGAGGAGTGGAAATTTGATAGTTATAAAAGAATTCCCTTTTGGAGGCTGGAATTGTTTGTGGTCTAAACTGAGTAATGGTCAAATTGCTTTAAGGTACTATGTATGCAGTCTCAGAATGATATTCTAATATAAAACTGTAATTGAATCTCTGAAGATGGTTGAGTTTGCACCATATAGAATTTGCAACATGCTATAATATAACATGTGTACCATATATGGAAAACATATTTAGAGATTCATGGCAACAGGTTTGAAAACTTATTTCACGTTTTAAAAGAAGTTTTAAAGGTTAAAACAATGAAATAATGTCTAATAGAAAAAAATGTTAAAATTTCAATATAGAAAAAGAATTAAAAAGATCTTATAAAGTTCTGTGAAAGGCTGTCTTGCTTAGAGGTGAAGGCTGCCTCAAATTCTGTATTTTGTGGTTATTTCATTGACTGTCAATGAGAAACAAGAAAAGTAATTTTCTTAAAAGAAATCTCAAGAACACTAGAAAAATATTCACATCACCATATGCATTCTCACAACACAGGTACAAATGCATTCAGTGCCAATTAACTAATGTTTTCCCTCCACCATCCCCAGGAATTCACATCTGCTTTTCTTCTAAGTTTGTTTCAATGATGGTGCAGTCAATACAACTAGGCTGGCACTCGATCCTCTAGAAAGGAATAATACATACCCACTGGAGAAGGATGCCTTTGTTGCCTGGATCTTGGAGTCATACAACATATGGTCTGACAGATTCTAAGCTCCAAGTATCTATTTTTAGGCATGATGATTCTTTACCATTATCTTTCAATAAAAGAGAAAGTATTTGTTGAACTGAGACTTGCTTTCACAATAGTACCTAAGCTAGAAAGCAAGTGGTTTTTGTCAGCCTAGAAAGTTTGGTGAGATGAATAATTTAGTCTGTAGGAGTAACATGTCTAGAGAAGAAATTTAAGTAGAGGTTAGGTAATGCAGGTAATTAATTAAATGATCTTAGGATATCTGATTCACAATGACTAATTTAAATATGTCCTAAAAATACATACAGATCATAAGTCATGATTGTGATATTCTCAAGGGCAATATGGGACACATAATTCAATACACAATAGAAAAAATTAATCATTCTATGTGCTTTAAAACATTTGAGAGTTCTCTCTTTCTGTACCTTTTTAATCTTTTGCTAATGTTCACAGAGAATCACAGTGCCTGATCAAAACAGAGAACAGAATCAAGCTAAGGTTTACATTTAATGTCAGGAAAAATGAACATATTTTAAAGCACTTATCTTTAACTAGACAAATAGGTGAATTTTAAAAAGTACTTTTTCTGAGAATTGTTCTAAACCTTACAATAGGGGTTGCTTCTTTAGATTGCCACTATAATTAACTGGGTACAAAGAATGGTGTGTTATGAAACTCCTTGGTACTAGGAAAATGATATTTAGCAGCTTCTCCTGGGCTGAAGAAGACACTGGATTTCTCCATGTCACTGATGGCTGGGAAGTCATCAATCTTACCAACAGAAACAGATGTCAATAAAATCTGCCCTCATGTTCATTCCTGGCCTTTGTGAAACCTCAAGGCCTGTCCCCTGTGACAGAGGAAAAGCAGACTGCTTAGTGAAGGGAACCTCCATCATGGTGCTAGATATTTACATTCACGCAGTCCTCAGTGTAGAGATGAGTTGGGTTTTGAAACTTTAGTACCAGAGTAGAATTTTCAATTAAGACAATATTGTAGGTGGTGCTAGTGTTCTGGAAAGAGTCTGTAAAATGAAGTATTAAAAAAGTAGTAAAACCCAAAATAGCTGTGAGACAAGTTCAGTTCAGTTCAGTTCAGTCCCTCAGTCGTGTCCGCCTCTTTGCGACCCCATGAACTGAAGCATGCCAGGCCTCCCTGTCCATCACCTCCCTGCTTCAGTATCGGTCCTTCTAATGAATATTCAGGACTGATCCCCTTTAGGATGGACTGGTTAGATCTCCTTGCAGTCCAAGGGACTCTCAAGCGTCGTCTCTAACACCACAGTTCAAAAACATCAATTCTTCAGTGCTCAGCTTTCTTTATAGTCCAACTCTCACATCCATACACGACTACTGGAAAAACCACAGCTTTGACTAGATGGATCTTTGTTGGCAAAGTAATGTCTCTGCTTTTTTTTTTTTTTTTTTGTAAGAGAAGCTGAGCTGTTTAATCACCTCCTTGGCCAGACTCAAGGCTGTGGTTGGCCTCAAACAACTCACACTTGGAAGCTGTCGAGAGTTGCCGGAGATGGAGGGGCTGCTTGAGTCAGAGGACGAGGGAGGATGGGAAGGGGCAGCTTCGGTGTTTCTGACCCGTCATCTGGCAATCTAGCCCCCAGGTCCTGCTTCCGCTCTGAGAGGTTCCTGGCTGGTCCCCAGGGGCGAGGACTGGATGGCGTGCCCTAGCTGTGGTGGGAGAAGGACCCTGGGCAGGGGAGCCATTCCCCACATGGCCTCGTAGAGGGTGTGGCGCTGCCTGCGCCCGTGGTGGGGACAGAGGCATAAGGCTGGGGAAAGAGGGGAGAGGGGAGGAGTGGAATTGGGGGTTGCCTGGGCCCCACCACCAGTCTAGAATGTCTCTGCTTTTTAATATGCTGTCTAGGTTGGTCATAACTTTCCTTCCAAGGAGTAAGCGTCTTTTAATTTCATGGCTGCAGTCACCATCTGCAGTGATTTTGGAGCCCAAGAAAATAAAAGTCTGCCATTGTTTCCACTGTTTTGCCATCTATTTGCCATGAAGTGATGGGACCAGATGCCATGATCTTAGTTTTCTGAATGTTGAGCTTTAAGCCAACTTTTTCACACTCCTCTTTCACTTTCATCAAGAGGCTCTTTACTTCTTCTTCACTTTCTGCCATAAGGGTTGTGTCATGTGCATATCTGAGGTTACTGGTATTTCTCCAGGCAATCTTGATTCCAGCTTGTGCTTCCTCCAGTCCAGCGTTTCTCATGATGTACTTTGCATATAAGTTAAAAAAGCAGGGTGACACTATACAGCCCTGACATACTCCTTTTCCTATTTGGAACCAGTCTGTTGTTTCATGTCCAGTTCTGACTGTTGCTTCCTGACCTGCATACAAGTGAAGCCAGTATCAAAAGAGAAAACAACACACCAATTAAAAATGACTTATGTTGAACGCTGGTGTCTGAAGAGAAATTTTCTTTAGAGGAGAATAAAAAGAATACAGGCTCTTGTGAGAATTGTGAAGAGCTTTTATTAGCGCTTTTATGAACTCTAGAACTTATTCTTTCTTTTTACACCAAAAAAAAAAAAAAAGAATTCTCTTTAAAATGTTACTTCTCGGGGCCCCTCTGGGGGGCGGAGCTGGGGGCGGAGCGACTCGGGCAGCGAGATGAAGAGCTTGAGGAAGCTGGCAGGGAGATGTCCGCCGCCGCCGGCTCTCGGGAGCGCGACTCTGCAGGTGGTTCTTCCTCTGACGAGCTGAGACCAAATGGGAAGGGCCTGCTTGTGGACCAAAGCTCCTGGGGTCAGAATAAACCATTTTAAAAAAAATAAATAAATAAAAAAAAAAAATAAAATGTTACTTCTCTTTTTTTTCTGGTTTAAATACACCACTGATAATAGTCTTTTGCTCAGGCATGGTTATAGTCATGGTGGGGGAGGTAAAAATGGATCAAGGGAGAGGAAAATATTCTAGAAATAACCAGTTTCAAGTTAAGACAGGGAGAGTATAAAGGAAAGGGGATTAAAGATGAGATATCTCTGGGCAAGAGATTATTAAAAATTATCACTAAGAGTGGTAGATGTAGTAAAATAAAGAGAAAAATCTGCAGCTTGACATGGGCATGGCTGAGTGATATTAGGTCAGATAATTTCCTATCCGTGCCTGTCACTAAGTGATACTGTTTATTCTGGTCAAATTTGTTACAGTGGTTTGAGCAGGGGAAGGGAGGCAGAACACAGTGGGAAGGCCTCAACACCTACTGTTTTGCCTGCCCAGCAACTGTTTCCCCTTGTTTTATTCCCCATACTCCTTTGGGGCAGAGGCTCAATCACAAGGAACAGCAGCCGGTAATCACTGACACTGGGAGCCCAGGTCACCTGGGATTAAGCTCCGAGTTGCTGAGCTGCTAGCTGAAGGCTACTTGAATTCTCCCTGGCGAGAAACAGAACTGGCCCCAGCATCCAGAGGGGGCTTTAACCTGCGGGTACAAATGAAACGACTCCAGTTTCAAAGCTACAGTAGTTCTCAATTTTGGCTATCCATTAGAATCATCCATTGAAAACCAAAACTGGTTTTAAACATAACAAAGAATCAGACCAATGTCTGGGCTTCCCGTCAAACCAATTAAATCAGAATCCCTGTGGGTGGAGAGCTGGGCTTTGGGATACTTAAAAAGCTCCCACAGCGATGCTAATGTGCAGCTGGCATTGACAACAGCAGGTTAAGAGGGATACAGAGGTGGAAAGCTCGAGTCCAGCTCACAGGTAAGGTTGAAGAGAGAAGTTCTGCAGGCAGCTTTGGAGATGGGTACTCTTTATGCTCAGCTGGCTTGCCTAGTGTCACAGTGAGGTGCGGGAGACTCAGGCGGAAGCAGGAGGTACCAGCGGTTCAGAAGACACAGAAATCAGGAGCGGTGAGGAAGGCTGGATGGCAGTAAGGTAAGACTTCCCATCTTTGCTATTTTGCTTAGTGAAAGTGAAAAGTGAAAGTGTTAATGACTCAGTGGGGTCCGACTCTTTGCAACCCCATGGACTGCAGCCCATCAGGCTCCTCTGTCCATGAAATTCTCCAGGCAAGAATCCTGGAGTGGGTTGCTATTCCCTTCTTCAGGGGATCTTCCCGACCCAGGGATGGAACCTGGGTCTCCTGCACTGCAGGCAGATTCTTTACTGTCTGAGCCTCCAGGGAAGAGGAAGCCCTAAGTTACCTCTTCGGTGATTATTTGACAGCACCCACCTCCCCCTCCCAAAATCTAGCCAAGGTTAGCAGTCATTTAAAATCTTCTCCTTTTCACTGATTTGGGTGCTTAAGATGGGAGGAAGAATGGGCCATCTCCCCTGATCATAAATCTACCAGTTCAGTACATAGGGTGCAAAGCTCCTACTCAGTAAAACCACAAAAGCCTATAGCAGGAAGGGACCTTCAATGTCATCTGGGTCAACACTTTTCTCTTGGACTATGAATATCTCCATCAGACTTGCTAAAGGCAAGGAGTGTTTCTTAAGTTTCTTTGTTTCTCTGGTGCCTATCTGGTGATGCATAAATATCGAAAGACCAACTGAAAGAAAACATTTTTAGATGAGGAAGCTCAGTTGCTTAGTCAGTAAATTAGTCGGTTCATTCATTCATTTATTCATCCATTCACTTAATACCAGACAGAAAGCTTTAGGTATCTATGGGAATCAATGTACAACAAGGGGGTTATAGTTAATAATACTGTGCTGTATACTTAAAATTTGCTGAGAGTAGATCTTATGTGTTCTCACCCCACACAAAAAATAATAGTAATGATGTGAGGTGAAGGATGTGTTAATTAGCTTGATTGTGGTAATCATTTCACAATGGATAGGTACATCGAATGATTGTGTTGTATACCTCATATATACTCAACTTTAATTTGTCAATTATACCTCAATAAAGCTGGAAAAATAAAACTAGCAAACAATTGCAATATACTCACAATTTTCACTTTCATTTAAGATAATGTAGTCTTTTTTAGTGTATTATTTTGGTATTCCACAAAGAAAATTAATTTTTGCAGCTGGAAAAAAATAACTATAAGGAGCTAGAATATTTCTGATCATCTTAGAAATATAAGTAACTTTATTCAATCAATATTTTCATGCACTTACTAGGGAAGGCATTTATTAGGTGCAGTAGAGGTTAATAGGGCTTCCCTGGTGGCTCAGTTGGTAAAGAATCTGCCTGCAATGCAGGAAAACTGGGTTCAATCCCTGGGTCAGGTAGATCCCCTGGAGAAGGAAATGGCTACCCACTCCAGTATTCTTGCCTGGGAAACCTCTTGGACAGAGGAGCCTGGCGGGCGACAGTTCATGCGGTAGCAGAGAGTCAGACACAACTGAGCAAGTAAGCCATGGAGGTTAATAGAATTTAATTATTAAGAGCTCAGGTTTGGTGTCAAATAGCCTGGATCTGATTTCTGGTTCCTGCTTCCTGGGTGTGTGATATGGGGCTACTTATTTAACTGCTTCATCTCTCCCTTTTCTTAACTGTAAAGTAGGAATAACAAAATATGCTTTGCAGGGTTAACAAGACCTTACACATAATAACTATTCTATAACTGTTAACTATTAAAAGCGTGATTTAATATGATCTGCTATTTTGAATCCCTCTCCACTACTAAGAAGACTAGGATCTGTTACCTAGGTGGGATTTTATTTCACTGAGCCTCACGTGGATTTGGATCTGAAGATGGGCCTGGAGCACGGCTGACTTTGGGTGAAATAGTGAGGAGAGGAGTTTGAAGTCCTGAAGACCATCCAGTAGGAAGAAAATGTGAGCCAGGCTGTCCAACAACAGATCTGAAAGCTGCTTTTCTGTGTGGTGTGGCAAGTAACGCCTTGGACAACATCTGCAGTGAGGTCCATTTTGCTCATTCATGTTTTCAGGTGACATGGTTTACTTTAGCAGAACTCAGGTGGTTCCGGGTTTATCAGAGAGTGTGTGCAGCCGGCAGAACCAGAGGAACTGGTTGCTGGTCGCTGACTGTTGGCTTAATTTGTTTTCCCTTTCAAATCCGTTTCTGATTTAGAATTGTCATGCTATAAATACCGAGGAATAAATCTCTAAAGGTGGAATTTTAAGATAGACTGTAAACAGGAAGGAATATAATTTTGGAAAAAGTGGGTTTTATTCCATCTTGTGAATATTTGCTCCCCTGCTCTGCAGTAATGTAACATTTTCTACCAGTGATGAAGAATTGCCTCATGGTAATTTAAGGCAGAGTACTGTAGGATCAAACAACCCAAAAGGTTGTTAAACTCACCAGACTGAGTGGAATCTCAAGTTTATGGTGTTTCTCTTAGCCAACTCTCTTCTGGTGATGGTGGCAATCTAATTACCTTGAGAACCCAGGATCATATCGAGGTAGAAATTTTTAGGCAGCTAGTGTAGGGCTGGGACCTTGGTTCTTTTTTAAATTTCAAATTTTTCTCCCATACAAATATCTTGCTTCATTAACCTAAAGTTATACAGTTGTTTCAGTTTCCAGGCATTCAGAGAAATACCTCCCTAATCTAGTAGGTAATAAAACATCCAGACCCAAGACAGGACAATCGTTAACTGCTGTCCAACTTATCAAGAAGAAAAGCACCAGGTAGACCTTTAACTTTTACCCCATGCATCTGGTCCTTGAACAATGGCCTGGGGTCATTAGAAAGGGTCATGGGAGGGCAAGTCAATGTCTAAGAAAAAGTCAAGGACTTGGGGATCAAAAAAAAAAAAGCAAGTTACAAAAAAATTTAAAAAAAAATCTCAAACTAGACATAGTTGCCTTAAAACGATTGGTTAGAAATTACATATATGTCAGCGACCCAAGTCAACCAAAAACAAACAGATCAATACTGATAAAGATACAAACTGCTGTAACTCCTGCCTTTGGGGCACTTCACCCTATCTCAGTGTCTGTCCTGAGAGCTTTGTACTTCTCACTTCTCTAAAATAAATCCTGCATGTTTACTACCATGAGTGTCTGCTTGATCGTAAATTTCATTCTTTGACTCTGTGAACAAGAACTTGGATTCCCATTTCAACATCAGGTCTGGAATCAGCAAATTGGCCAGGCTAAGTATCCAGTTCCTTGCCAGAGACCCTTGTGGTAATTAGCCTGGAAGTAGGAGAGCTTACTCACGAAGTCTTTCTAGATTCTGGTTAGGCTCATTTCAGAGAAATAAAGTTGCCAGCAGGAAACTCTGTATAAATCTAACGTTGTTAAAAACAACTGTTTTGGAAAGGAAGGAAATTAAGCTAGCCCTTTTGTTTGTTTGTTTGCAAACAAAGAATATTAACCGCCTGTGACTTTGTGGGTAACTTTACTGGTTTACTCAGCCTTAAGCTTTGCAGACTTCTCTTTGGTTTTCAGGCAAACCAAATGCCAGGCAAGAGAATGGAGGAAGAGTTCTAGGTAGAGACCTGACGTTCCTCTGAAGGCCCTCAAGTGAGACTTGTATGCAGCTGGCAGTCTGTCTGGGAAGCTGATGTGGTGTGGGTGAGCCATGTGTCCGTGAGTGCAGGAGTCTGTGGGTGTGATTTCATTGGGTGGGGGGAGGGGGGTGGAGGACCACTTCCTCTCTGACCTCAGTCAGATCCTCTGAGATTCAAACATGAGTGGTCAACCAAAGCCTTGTGGTTTTGCTAGAAGTCCATTTGCATGAAAAACTAAGGACACTTCCTGGGCAGAGCTGATCAGGCAGGTACTTCGGGCGTAGTAACAACAACAACAAAAAAAACAACAAACAGAAAACCTCAAACAAGAGCAAACAACTTTCTTTATAAAAGGGCAGAGGTGCTTCTGAATACAGCACAGATACTAAATTTGTACTTGACTCTCAGCATATGTCCTGAGTGTCTAAGTACAACTTGTGGAAGGAGGGCTCCAGAGTCTGTCCTTGCCCTGGCACATGCTTTCAAATAAAAAGGGGGCCTGGGAAGGAGAGGTCCATTCAATCCTGCAACTTTGATCCCCAGCCCAAGTAAGGTCACTTAAAAACACATATATGGGGGGAAGGGTGGGTGGGTGTGATGATTTGGAGATTGGGATTGACATGTATACACTACCATAAGTAAAATAGATAGCTAATGGGAACCAGCTATGTACCACATGGAGTTCAGCTCTGTGCTCTGCGATGTCATAGACGATAGGATAGGAGGATTGCAGGGTAGGAGGGAGGGTCCAAGGGGGAGGGGATATATGTATACATATAGATGATTCACTTTGTTGTACCACAGAAATTAACACAACATTGTAAAGCAACTATCAGTTCAGTTCAGTTGCTCAGTTGTGTCCGACCCTTTGTAACCCCCACGGACTGCAGCACGCCAGGCTTCCCTGTCCATCACCAACTCCCAGAGCTTGGTCAAACTCATGGCCATCAAGTTGTTGATGCCATCCAACCATCTCATCCTCTGCCATCCCCTTCTCCTCCTGCCTTCAATCTGTCCCAGCATCAGGGTCTTTCCCAACGAGTCAGTACTTTGAATCAGGTGGCCTAAGTATTGGAGTTTCAGCATCAGCATCAGTCCTCCCAATGAATATTCAGGACTGATTTCCTTCAGGATTGACTGGTTTGATCTCCTTGCAGTCCAAGGGACTCCCAAGAGTTTTCTCCAACACCACAGTTCAAAAGCAACATTTTTCAGCACTCAGCTTTCTTTATAGTCCAACTCTTACATCCATACACGACTACTGGAAAAGCCATAGCTTTGACTAGACGGACCTTTGTTGGCAAAGTAACGTCTCTCCTTTTTTTAATATGCTGTCTAGACTGGTCATAACTTTTCTTGCAAGGAGTAAGTGTGTCTTTTAATTTCATGGCTGCAGTCACCATCTGCTGTGATTTTGGAGCCCAAGAAAATAAAGTTGACACTGTTTCCATGGTTTCCCCATCTATTTGCCATGAACTGATGGGACCAGATGCCATGATCTTAGTTTTCTGAATGTTGAGTTTTAAGCTAACTTTTTCACTCTCCTCTTTCACTTTCATCAAGAGGCTCTTTAGTTCTTCACTTTCTGCCATAAGGGTGGTGTTGACTGCGTGTCTGAGGTATTGATATTTCTCCCGGCAATCTTGACTCCAGCTTGTGCTTCATCCAGCCTGGCATTTCACATGATGTACTCTGCACATAGGGCTTCCCTTGTGGCTTAGATGGTAAACCATCTGCCTGCAATGTGGGAGACCCAGGTTCATTCCCTGGGTCAGGAAGATCCCCTGGAGAAGGAAAGGCAACCCACTCCAGTACTCTTGCCTGAAAAATTCCATGGACTGAGCAGCCTGGTAGGCTACAGTCCATGGGGTCGCAGAGTCGGACACGACTGAGTGACTTAACTTCACTTCACTCTGCATATAAGTTAAATAAGCAGGGTGACAATATACAGCCTTGATGTACTCCTTTCCCTATTTGGAACCAGTCTGTTGTTCCATGTCCAGTTCTAACTGTTGCTTCTTGACCTGCATACAGGTTTCTCAGGAGGCTGGTAAGGTGGTCTGGTATTCCCATCTCTTGAAGAATTTTCCACCATTTGTTGTGATCTACACAGTCAAAGTCTTTGGCATAAACAATAAAGCAGAAGTAGATATTTTTATGGAACTCTCTTGCTTTTTTGATGATCCAACAATGTTGGCAATTTGATCTCTGGTTCCTCTGCATTTTCTAAATCCAGCTTGAACACCTGGAAGTTCATGGTTCACGTACTGTTGAAGCCTGGCTTGGAGAATTCTGAGCATTATTGTGCTAGCATGTGAGATGAGTGCAATTGTGTGGTAGGTTGGACATTTTTTGGCTATACCCCTATTTTAAAAAAGAAACACATATATGATCTTATATTGCCATGGTTGCAGAAAAGGAAGAGAACTGTAAAAAGAGATACATGACAATAATGACAATATAAATTTGACTTAAAAATTGAGTTACTTTAGCCTTTATAACAAATTCAGAAAGATAAAAACTTTAGAACAGTGTCTAGGAAAAATTATCTTCTACCATGCTACTACTTCACCTCATCCCCTTTCCTCTTTGTTTCTTCATCATTGCTTACTCCCTGCCACTGGTCTTCTCCCACACACAGTTCCCAGTGATTCCAACCACACTTTCTTTTCTTAATTACATCATTTTAGTGGAGGCTTGGGTCACCTGCAGTCTTGGGGAAGCATGTAGATGAGCAGACATTCAGGGTGAGAATGAGACCTACCTTGGAAATAAAGTCCAGGAGGGCAGGGCTTTGTCTTAATTTTCACCATATCCCTTCATCCTGAAAACAGGGTGGGGGGTATAGTGAATAATGAATAAAACACAGGCAAGGTATATAAAGATTCCATTCTAATGCAATGCCAATGGCAACCAAGTCATTTCTCCTACTGGAGGTAATGAAAACGTTTTCCGAGTTTGAAAAATATTTTTAATCCTTAATGAGTAAACCTCTTTGCAAAAATAGGAGAAGAAAAAAAATGAATCAATAATACACCATTCTTATCCGACCATTATTATACTTTTCTTATTCAGCATTTTATAATATGCATTTAAGATACATTTGTAATCAGAAAATTTTAGATAGGAAATATGGAACTTATTTTCAGAAGAACTAATCTCTTCAGGAGAACTAATCGCCTACAAGACATCAATGAAAACAAACCATCATGTTGCTTAAGTTTGAAATAATCTTTGATAATATAAGTCCCTACAAGAGACATTACTTTGTCAACAAAGGTCTGTCTAGTCAAGGCTATGGTTTTTCCAGTAGTCATGTATGGATGTGAGAGTTGGACTATAAAGAAAGCTGAGCGCCGAAGAATTGATGCTTTTGAACTGTGGTGTTGGAAAAGACTCTTGAGAGTCCCTTGGACTGCAAGGAGATCCAACCAGTCCATCCTAAAGGAGATCAGTCCTGGGTGTTCGTTGGAAGGACTGATGTTGAAGCTGAAACTCCAATACTTTGGCCACCTGATTCAAAGAGCTGACTTATTTGAAAAGACCCTGATGCTGGGAAAAGATTGAGGGCAGGAGGAGAAGGGGACGACAGAGGATGAGATAGTCGGATGGCATCACCGACTCAATGGACATGGGTTTGGGCGGACTCCAGGAGTTGGTGATGGACAGGGAGGCCTGGCGTGCTGCAGTCCTTGTTGTCGCAGAATCGGACACGACTGAGCGACAGAATAGAACTGAACTGAAACGCTGAAGTTTTCATCTACATCATGTTAATCACATAAATAAGCGTAATCAACCTATCACGCTACAAAATTCATGTATATAATAGTGATTTTCCCATTTCGTGTCGGTGTCTAGCAGCAACTCAGGGCCTCTGGCCGGGTGGCTGGAAGGCTCCCCCGAGTCCCGTTTCGCCCCCCGAAATACTCCCAGAAGGCGCTCACCGCGGTCTCCTGCTGCCCCCTGCCGGGACCCAGCGTCGGGCTATGAAAAGCTTTGCGCGGCCGCGGGGGAGGGGTGGTGCCAGAGGCGTGACGTCACCTGTATGCGCGGCCCGTCACCGGAAGTTATTTCTGTCCACTTCCGTCCTTCTGTTTCTCGCGAGACTGCAGAAGAGACAGGAAAGGGTTTTTCCCGTGCCCTGTTGTATTCCAGGTTGAGGTTGGTGACTCGCTGCTGCTGTGCTTTTTCTTTTTAGAGTCGGGTCTGGGTGGCTGTGATGTGTAACTGAGTCCCATTCCCGCTCAGCCCGTGGTTGACTTTCCTTGTGGGAGGACGAGGGACCGAAGAACCCGCGGAATGGAACTCGTAGAAATACCCGTAGAGTTTTTGAGTTACAGACCCGCGTAGGTTCGAAACTTGCTTCCACCAGCTAAGTCAAGCTAGTAAGGGAGCTCGGCGCTTTTTCTCATTTTGTAATTTTAGGAATAATGCCTACCTTTTAAGTAAGATGATGTTTGTGAATTACTTAGTTCTGGGTTTTGCTAATTATGCTCGTGATTCTGCTGCCTTTTCCCTTTATCCTCGGGCTTGTACTTAGCATTTTCTTCCCAATATCTCTGAGAGATGCTTAGTATGCTGAAAATTATGCATTTTACGAAAACATTATGCACTGTTAAGTGAGATTGATCTTTTTTTCTGTATTACGGAGTCCTGACAACATTTTGTACCCCTTTCTTTATTTTTTCTCTTTCTAGGGACAACTATTTTTCCGCTTTTCTGGAGGAACGCAAAGTCCTCTGTCCTTAAGACAGATGAGGTGAGAAATGAATTTCTGTAAAGATCTTCAAACTTAGCTCTTTTTGTCGAAAGACTGACTGGAATGCAGTACCGTGTAACCAGAGATTACCCATTTCCATCCAAAGCCCCCTTGTCCGGGGAATTGTGGAGCAGAGGGGAACATAAACTCACTTTTATCCCTTAGACCTCACAAGTACAGAGGTTTTCCATGTATTTGTTAACTTTGGCTTTTAACGCTTGGAGTAATGGCTTTGGTAATTAAAAACGTCAATTTGAGAGACAGATGGAAATAACTTGGAATATTAATTATTTTTAAATTTATAGATTGAGTCAGTTGATACTACTTGCATTAGGCTGCTTAAATATTTATTCACCATACTAGGTGTCATAGGACTATTTTGAAGGGAGATTGGGTGCTAAAAGAGTAAAATAACATTGATATTTAGCAGGTGTAACTTTTTTTGTGTTGAAACCTGAAAAATAACTTCCCCCGTTTTTATCCCCTCTCCCCTTTTCATGTAAGTGATATTATCCTAGCCACACTCTTAAGCAATTTGCCACTTAGAATGCCTAGGACATGTTTTTTATTGTGTTAGATCTGCCTCTTTTTAAAGAGTAGGCTGTGTAATGTTATATTGATGTGTGTTAATCACTCAGTCTTGTGGGACTCTTTGTGACTTCATGTACTGTAGCCCACCAGGCTCCTCTGTCCATTGAATTCTCCAGGCAAGAATACTGGAGTTGGTAGCCATTCCCCTCTCCAGGGGATCTTCCCCACCCAGGGATTGAACCCAGGTCTCCTGCATTGCAGGCAGGTTTTTTACTCTCTGAGCCACCAGGGAAGCCTCATTGTAGTGACGTACCACTGTTTATTAAATCATTCTGCTCTTAGTGGCCATTTGGGTTCCTTCTTTTTTTACTCCCACAAACTATTATAATGCTCATCTTTTTTTTTTTTTTTCTGTGAAGTAACAAATGTGCATTCTTGTCCTTCATTTCCTTTGGATAATCTTCATGAAGTAGAAATGCTGGGTTGAAAGATACAATAGATGGTATCAAATTCCCTTCCAACAGTGATATTTAGAAGTCTTATGTCTTCCTATGTTTACCAATTGTTGATGTTAGTTACCATTGTTTTTAGGTTTAGCTGATCCTGCCCATACTATTGATATTGGGTGGGGGGGGAGCTCCAACTTTTTCATTTATAATATTGTAATCAAAACCAAATTTTTGTGGCCAGTTCAGTTTTTTCCTATTTAAATAGAAGAGTTAATTTTAGGCTCCTTAGTAATGAATTACTATAAAACAAATGATTCACTTCACCTTGAAGTACTTGTTAAGTTAAAGAGTTGTGGGAAAATACTGTTTGAATGGAATCTTGTACTATGGATAGATTTAGGAGGATGGGCCTTTCTGAAAGACAGAGTGGCTTTAAAAACGCGGGAAGACAAGAATGGTCAAGGATGTCTAGGACCAGAGACTTAACAGGCAATGGTGTTTCATTGTGAGATTGCAAAATAGAAGAGCTAGCTAGAAAGGCCAGTCTGAAGATTTTACCTTCCAGGGGAGAGCTACAGAGGTGTCTAATAGGAAGTGAGGGACATGACCACATGTTTGTTTCATAAGTGTTCTGTGGGGGGCACTTTTGAGTGACTGATATTAGAGAAAGGAGTTAAGCGACTGATAATCTTGAGTGAGAGAATTAGCGAAGAGCAGAGAGATTGGATTTCAGAGATACTGAAGAAGACTCTGGGTTCGAGGACAAGAAAAAAAAGCAAAGCTTACTTTCACGTCTTTTATTATGAGAGTAATGGTGATTTCATTAATTAGAGGGGGGCTCGTTTGTTTGGGGTCTGGGAAAGATGCTCAGTTTGGTTTTGGACTTGTTAATTTGTGTGAAAGGTATGTCCACGGAGAATGAATTATACACAAAGACAAATCCACCTATAACAGATCCAGAAGTCTTAATTTCTTACTCTCTTGTTAAGATGTTTGGCATATATTTTTACTTTCAGTTTGTTGTCAGTAGAATTTCTTTTGAACTTACTGTGACTCATTCAGCTCTGTTTCTCAAGAGTAGAGTGTGGTTTAAAGGAGTAGTCTTAGACATTTTTGATCATATATAATCTTAATTTTAAAAAGGTCTATAAATATACCTTGAACATATGTATATTTACTGACTAGTTATATACATGTCTTATGGTACTGTTATTACTATATTGTATAATTATGAAACATGTAAAAAGTAGAAATTTTAAAAGGCCAAGACAAGTATAAATTAGAGCTTTACTGTTTTCTTCCTATATCCCATTGGATCGTCTCATACCCACTCTTTGGAAAGCACTGGTTTTATCTAGAGCTGTCAGTGTTCTGCCCCTTTATCCAGTAGAGGTCACCCTGAGCATCTGGAAGAGAGGAGGTTTTTGAGCTGGGTAAGGTAAAGCCTTATTCTTTAATTAGGAGGTTCTTACTTTTAAGTTTCTGTCTTCATGTATTTTTGGAAGATTATGTAGTTACAGAGTATATGTTATTATGAAGACATGAAGAATAATGAACTCAGGGTATAGGGCAGTCTTAAAACATGCTTTTGCTGTTTCCTGTTTACTTTGTGAGAATGTTACTTGAATCTATAGTTTTGGAATCTTTTCCTAATTCTTTGAGGATTAATGGATTATCTGAGTTATTAGAATGTTCCCAGCCAGTAGGCATAATCCAAGTTCTTGTTAAATTGGAGTATTTTAAAAGGATAGGCACAGAGGAACTTTTCTTTTATGGATTTTGAAAGCAGCATATCAAGCCCAGAGATAGTAGTAGTGAGTTGGAGCCATCTATCTCTATTCTTTGTTTTATGCTTAATTAGGAGAGAGGAAGAGGGAGAACCCTCTTTTAAGTACTAAGAGCCCATTGTAAGTAATTAGAAATTAGGAGTAGTTTGTCACAGCTATATAGTCTGAAAAGGAGAAAGTACTGGTAAAGTATTATGTACAACACTTTACAAAAAAGTGTTACGTATTGTATGACTCGGACCATAAGCAATTTAGGAGCATAAATTATCTGACAATTTGGATAGCAAGACAAAAACTTTTCTGTTGCTTTTCTGTTAAAATATTTCCTATAAACAGAGATATTTGTTTTAATAGGGACCTATGATTATTGTCATGTATAAGTTCATACATTTGATGTCCCATTTCTAAATGATCAGGAAAATGAGTTGTCAAGGTTTTAATCTCTTGATCAAAGTTATATGTATTGTGAAGCAGATGCAGAGAGCCCTGAGTTAGTCTTCTGTAAAATGGTGGTAAGGAGGAGGGCAAAAGTAAGTTTTTAAATATGTACATCTCACTTCTCTGTATAATTCCACATGTCGTGGACCCTGTGTGTGAAATATCCCAACTGGGTCATAATGAAGTGAAAATCGGTTTGGAGTTGTTGGATTAACCCAACAACTGAGGGAGCGTTAGGGTAAATTGAGTGACATGGAGATTGGGATCAGGGCTGTTGACCAGAGATCCATGTAGGATAAGAATTAAGGATGGCTTTAAAGAATACCATGAACCTAGAAAAAGGTGTTTAGGGTGGAAATAACATAGTATGAAGTGTTGTTTTCAGGGCTAGATTTAAAGTTTGATAACCAAAAAGTGAGAGCAAGAGGCAAAGAAGGCTGGTATCTGTGGGCAAATGCAAGGCCAAGAATCTGGGAAGTTAGAAGACAAGGCAGAATTGAAAGCATCAGTTAGTAAAAATAAGTCAGAGCTTTGGAAAGCAGTTAGATAAAGCAGAGATGCCAAGGGGCAATTGGTTTTGGGTAGCCAGTGCAGGCAGGACCAAACAGTAAGTAAAGGCAAGAATAATTCTGGGGCAGTGTTGTTGCTGTGTGCTGCTTTTATTTGTGTTAAGACTAGAAGTGGCCCCTGGCCCACAGATAATCGGAAGTGGTGAGCCAGGGAGTGGGGGTGTGGTGGGGAGATTGTTATCACAGAATCAGGAGAGCTGGATCTCTAGTGTTTTCTTACAGAAATGACCACAATACAGGATCATGATAAAATCTGTTAGCTGTTTAACATGTGTGTTTGTGTAATACTGTATATATTGTTTTATACAGCATTCCATACGGTTTGGGCTACCTGACCATTATGGCGCCAGGAAACCTCTTGTATGTGAGAAGTAACTATCTCTTTGGTTCAAGATGTTGGATGATGCGATTTTCAACAGAAATCATCTTTAAATCAGTTTCATTTAGGCTTTTCGGTAAGAAATGTGATAACGCAGACAGTGAACCTTTGGAAAATGAGGAACTGCTGAATAACTTACTTACCATGGGAGTAGATGTTGACATGGCAAGGAAGCGACAGCCTGGAGTTTTTAACAGGACAGATACTAATGAGCAGGACCTGCAGACGTTCCTTCTGTCTAAAGGAGCCAGCAAAGAAGTGATTGCTAGCATCATATCAAGATACCCACGAGCCATGACTCGCACGCCTGAAAGTCTTGCAAATCGGTGGGATCTGTGGAGAAGAATTGTGACATCAGACCTTGAAATTGTAAATATTTTGGAACGTTCTCCTGAATCTTTTTTTCGGTCCAGTGACAACCTGAACTTAGAGAATAACATAAAGTTCCTCTACTCAGTTGGATTGACCCGTAAATACCTTTGTCGATTGTTGACCAATGCCCCGCGTACCTTCTCCAATAGTCTTAATCTGAATAAACAGATGGTTGAATTTTTGCAAGAAGTCTGTTTGTCGTTGGGTCACAATGGTCCCACAGATTTTGTCAGGAAGATAATTTTTAAAAACCCTTTCATCTTAATTCAGAGCACCAAACGGATAAAAACTAATATTGAATTTTTACAGTCCACGTTCTGCTTGAATAACGAGGAGCTGCTTAGTCTGATATGTGGTCCAGGAGCTAAAATCCTAGACCTTTCCAGTGACTGTATGAGAAGAAGCTACAGAAATATCAAAGAAAAACTGATCTCTCTTGGGTGTACTGCGAAAGAGATACGGAAGTTTGTTTTAAGCTATCCAGATGTGATCTTCTTGGGAGAGAAGAAGTTTAATGATAAAATAGACTGCCTCATAGAAGAAAAAGTTAACATTTCACAAATAATTGAACATCCTAGGATTTTGGATTCAAGCATAAGTACTTTAAAGAGTCGAATCAAAGAATTGGTAAACATTGGCTATGACTTGAGTACATCAAACATCAGCCTTCTGTCTTGGAGTCAAAAAAGATATAATGCTAAATTGAAAAAGTTATATATTGAGCAGAACATTGTTCTGGAGAATTAAGCAAAAGTCAGTCTTCTAATGTAGTGATATTATTTCATTTTGAATTTGGACCTTTCAAAAAGGAGAGATTTGTGTTTTTAACCACATATACATATGTAATGTGCCTTTGGATATTTTATTTTAAAGTTTCATAAAAACTCACTGTCAGTATATCCAAGTATATAGTCTTCGCAGCTACCTCTTCTGTAGTTCGAATTATTAATAGTACAACATCCAATTTTATGATATAGGCTGTGGATATTGTATTAATGGTCATTGCTGAGTGCTGTGGCAGAACAAAAGAAAATGCAAAATTAGCTTTTTTGGCTTCTGTTCCTGTTTAAAAATTGAGAGATTGATTTAGATAGTTCTATTTCTTATCATGGTTTTGAATAGCAACTATTTCTCCTGTTATTCTATATATCTAATTATAGTTCATCTTCAAAATACAGTGTCAGTAGAAATAAGACAACACAGAGGAGGAATTCTTCATCCAAATTCTACATACTCCATTTAAATCATTAGTATGCCTCATGGCTCCTCCAGTTTAGGCTAAATTTCCTGTGGGTATATCCTGATTTCTTTGAAGATAGGGGCAACTGTGACAGGCAGAATAATAGTTAACCCAAAGATTTCAATGTCTTAATTCCCAGAACCTGTGGATATGTTTTGTTATATTACAAAAGGACTTTGCAGATATGATTTAAGAACCTTAATTTGAAGTCCTGGGTTGGGGAGGTTATCCTGGCTTATCTGGTTGGACCCAGTATAATCATAAGGGTCCTTGACAGTGAAGAGGGAGGTAAAAGGAGAGGTCAGAGTGATGTGATGGAAGAAGGACTTGCCCCACTGTTCCTGGCTTTGAAGGAGGAAGGGGACAGGAACCAAGGAGTGCAGGTGGCCTCTCGGCAGTGGACAAGACGAGGAAGTGTCTCCCCTAGTGCTCAGAGAGGGAGGCTAAACTCAGGACTTTGAGTTTAGCCCAGTGAGACCCTTGTCAAACTTCAGACCTGCAGAACCAGGAGATAATAAACCTGTGTTGTTTTAAGCCACTGAGTTTGTGATAATTTGTTACAGCAACAAATAGACTAATGTAACAATTAAATAGATAATTTAGTAATTCAGGTGAAGAAGTATACCGTTTGTATCATATCTGTATTTCTTCCTCGTATACTTTTTTGGTCCACTTACCTTTCTGGAATGGCTAGTAAGTTACTGTTTGTAAATTCCTGTAAATATATGGATGAAAAACTAAATGTAAGTCTAAATAAAGGAATATTTTTGCTTAATGAATGTAGTTTAAAGAAATGATGGTTTTTGTTTATTTATAATTTGCTGGTGTTTCTACTAATATAAATAGAGAGTCAAAAGTTTCTAGAGGCATTAATTTCAAAAATGACACATATCTATCTGTATCTTGAAAACATTCCCGGTCTAGCTTTGCATAAATTGAAAGAGAAGGAACCAATTATATGACTGTAATTACTTTCAGTTTTTTCCAGAGGCATTTGTTTTCTAGATATGGATTTTGAATTAAGTAACACATGACACTTAACCTTTGAAGCATTTTTTTCTTTTAGTGAAATATAGTTGATTTGCAGTATTAAGTTTCATGATCACGGAATAATGATTCAGTGTTATTTTTTTTCAGGTTATACTCCATTATAGATACAGATAAACACACACACCAAGATAATGGGTATAATGCCCTGTGTCAAGCCTTATTTTTTATCATTGATACGTCAAAAAGGTTATTGCCACCAGTGATAGTAACAAAATGCATGTTTTTTCAAGGCCATTTGTATGTAAATGATACTCAACTATTTCCAATAAACTATTTGATGGCAAACATGGCATAACTTAGAAAGCATGGACTTTAGAGACACTTTTTTAGAGAAATATATCTGGCACTATTCCTGATTAGCTCTGTAACTTTGTGTAAATGTTTTAATTTTACTGAACCTATTTTCTCATCTATAAGATGAGAAATGGACCTCCCAGAGTTAAGAATTAGGTGATATAGGGCCTCTAAGGTTTCTTGCACACAATAACTGTTTAGTGGTAGCCAGAATAAATAGTTACAGTAGCATTTTAAAGACATCATTCCCATATTACACAATTCAAAGTATGCAGCTTTTAAAAATATTCATAGTGCTGTGCAATAATCACTGCAGTCTAACTTCAAAATGTGTTCATGCCCTTTAAAAAGAAATCCTATACACATTGGCACTCAATCCCCATTATCCCCCTCCTGCTTTCCTAGCCCTGTTTAGTCGCTCAGTCGTGCCCAGCTCGTTTGTGATCCCATGGACTGAAGCCCGCCAGGCTCCTGTGTCCATGGGATTTCCCAGGCAAGAATACTTGAGTGGGTTGCCCTTTTCTTCCCAGCCCTAAGCAACCACTGATCTTTCTAGAAAGTGGCCTATTCTGAACGTTTCATATAAATGGAATCATGCAATATGTGGCCTTTGGTGACTGGCTTCTTTCACTTAACATAATGTCTCTAAGGTTCATTCTTATACTGTGTATCAGTATTTCATTCTTCTGTGTTGGCAAATAATCTATTGTATAGATACAGCAGTAGGATTGGGAGTAAATTTTATTGTTATGGTTTAAGTCCTGGGATGGGGAGGTTATCCCAGATTATCTGGGTGGGCTCAGTGTAATCAAAGGAGTCCTTAAAAGTGGAAGAGGGAGGGGAAAGAGGAGGTCAGAGTGATGTGATGAAAGGACTTGATGCATTTTTACTGGCTTTGAAGGAAGAAGGGGATATAAACCCCCTTAAGTCCCTGTTTTCTGACTTGTTTAGGAACACTTTCTGAGATATTGATTTGAAGTGTAACAATTTATAAGAAACTTGAGGGAGGTGGGCAGAGGAAATAAAAGCTTATTGGCATCAGCTGGTCATGAGGATTATACCCGGACTTTTGAGAGATGATATAGCAACAGTAGTTGCCAGTGACCAAAGAGAGTGTGGGATGCACAGAAGTAAAATACAGTACCTATTTGGGGGTTGGGAGAGGGACAACTTCCTTTGTAATCTTTGTAGAAACAAATGGGCAATGCCTGGCAGGCATTATATAAATGTAAGTATTTTATATAAAATATTAATCTTATATAAGTACACATGTATAAATATGTATTATATAATATAAATATATAATGTATATACGCATACACATATAATATTTTTTGAAGTATAGTTGATTTATGATGTTTCTGTTGTGCAATGAAGTGATTCAAAATATATACCTTTTCAGATTCTTTTCCATTGTAGTTTATTACAAGATACCTAATATAGTTTCCTGTGCTATACATTTGGACCTTGTTTATCTATTTTTATATAGTCGTTTGAAACATGCCCTCTTTTAAGGTTTGAGTCTGAGGAAGAGTCAGTTCTTGTAAAAAAAAGTGAATTATAAGCATGTCTTAGAGATTATTGTGCGTTTGGTTCTAGATCACTGCAGTGAAGTGAATATTGCAATTAAGTGAGTCACGTGGAATTTCTTGGTTTCCCAGTACATACGAAAGTTATGTTTATACTATAGTCTATTAAGTGTGCAATAGCATGCTGTCTTACAAAAACAATATATACCTTAATTCAAAATGCTTAATTGCTAAAAAGTGCTCATCATCATCTGAGACTACAGCAAGTCAATCTTTTTGCTGCTGGAGGGTCTTTCTTTTTTTTAAGGTTTTTTTGACGTGGACCATTGGAATCTGGGCTTTCTTGGTGGCTCAGCTGGCAAATAATCTGCTTGCAATGCCGGAGACCTGAGTCAGTCCCTGGGTTGGGAAGATCCCCTGGAGAAGGGAACAGCTACCCACTCCAGTATTCTGGCCTGGGGTTGCAAAGAGTCGGACACAACAGAGTGACTTTCACTATTGTTAAAATCTTAAATTTGTGCAGTATTGTTTCTGTTTTATGTTCTGGTTTTTTGGCCATGAGGCATGTGGGATCTTAATTTCCCAACCAGGGATCAACCCGCACCCCCTGCCTTGGAAGGCGAGGTCTTAACCACTGGACCGCCGGGGGAGTCCCAGAGGATCTTGCCTGGATGTTGATGGCTGCTGACGGATCAGAGTGGTGGTTGCTGAAGGTTGGGGTGACTGGAAGTTTTTAAAAATAAGACAACAAACATGGAATTTGGTACATGAATTGACTTTTCATTTCATGATTTCTCTGTTGCATGTGATGCTGTTTGACAGTATTTTACTCACAGTAGAACTTCTTTCAAAATTTAAGTTAGTCTGCTGCTTTATCAACTAAGTTTATGTAATAGACTAAATTCTTGGTTGACATTTCAACAGTCTTCACAGCATCTTCACAAGGATAGTTTCCATCTAAAGGAGCCACTTTCTTTATACATCCATAAGAAGCAACTTCTCATCCATTAAAGTTTTCTGAGATTGCAGCAGTTCGGTCATATCTTCAGGCTCAACTTCAATCCTGGTTCTCTATTTCCACCACGTCTGCGGTTCCTTCCTCCACTGAAGTCTTGAACCCCTCAAAGTCATCCATGAGGATTGGAGTCAGTCTCTTCCAAACTGCTGTTACTGTTGATATTTTGACCTCTCCCCGTAAATCAAAAAGTTTCTTTTTTTTCAATTTAAATTTTTTATGAAGATTCTTAATATCATCTATTAATACAATGGTGAATCTTTAATATTCTGTAATAAACCATAATGGAAAAGAATATGCAAAAGAATATATATATATATTCAGCTATACTACACTTAAAATTAATGGTGAATCTTTTCCAGAAAGTTTTTGATTTACTTTGTTCAGATGTATCAGAGGAATCGCTATGTATGGTGGCTTGATCCATGGTCTGCAGAATGGATGTTGTGTTAAGCAAGCAAGAAAATAACATTAATTGCCTGTGCATCTCTGTCAGAGCTCTTGGGAGACCAAATGCAATGTCAGTGAGCAGTAATATCTTGAAAAGAATCTCTTTTCCTGAGCAGTAGGTCTCAACAGTGCACTTAAAATATTCAGTAAATCATGTTGTAAACAGATGCACCGTCAAGCTTTGTTGTTCGATTTATCAGAGCACAGGCAGGGTAGATTTCAATTCGGAAGAGCCATAGGATCTTTGGAATGATAAATGAGCTTCAGCTTCAAGTCATTACCTGCATGATTCCCTAAATGAGAGAGTCAGCCTATCCTTTGAAGCTTTGAAGTCAGGCACTGACTTATCTCTAGCTATGCGAGTCCTAGAATGCCTTTCTTCCAATAGAACGCTGTTCCGTCCACATTGAAAATCTGTTGTTTAGTGTAGTCCCCTTCATTAATTATCTCAGCTAGATCTTCTGAGTAACTTGCTGCAACTTCTCCATCAGTTCTTGCTGCCTCACCTTGCACTTTTATAAAGGCAGTATTTTTTTCCCTTAAACCTTATGAGCCAGCTCCTGCTAACTTCCAACTTTTCTGCAGCTTCCTTACCTCTCGCAGCCTTGTGAGTTAGAACTGAGAGTTAGGGCCTTGCTCTGAACTAGGCTTTGGCCTAAAGGAATGTTGTGGCTGGTTTGATCTTCTATCCAGACCATTAAAACTTTCTTCATATCAGCAATAAGGCTGTGTCACTTTCTTGTCCATTGTGTATTCACTGGAGTAGCACATTTAACTGCTCTCAAGAACATTTCCTTTGCATTCACAGCTTAGCTGTTGGTCTTCCTCTCTAAGCTTTAGATTTAAAGTGAGAGACAGGTTAATCTTCCTTTCTATTTGAACACTTAGAGGCCATTGTAGTATTGTTCATTGGCCTAATTTCAATATTGTTGTGTCTCAGGAAATGAGGAGACCCGAGGAGAGGGAAAGAGACGGGGAATCAGCCGGTCAATGGAGTAGTCAGGACATAAACAGTATTTATCAGTTCAGTTCACCACCTAATATGAGCATGACTCATGGCACCATAAAACAGTTAAAATAGAACATCAAAGATTACCGTGACAAGCTAGAGGAGTGTGACAGGCCAGGAGGAGGGAGGGGAGTTCAAGATGGAGAGGTCATCAGTATACTTGCGGCTGATTGGTGTCGATGCACCCAAGTTAGGGGCCTTCTCTCCTTCTTGCTTTCTTGCAGACGGGGAACACTGATTGTCATGTTTTACTCTGAGCATCAGCTGAAGTGTCTATAGCAGAAGTATGCATTTGGGTCCTCATTATTCCCTTGCACGTGGGAATGTGTCTTTGCAGACTTGCTCAGCTTCTTCAGAATCGCTTTTTCTCCTGACCGAAGCCATATCTGACTGCATTTCATGTAAGCATGATACACTTGACTAAAGCTTGTTAATTTAGCTAAAATGTGATAATGTATTCACAGAATTAAAGTTTAGCTGAGTGTGTATGTTAAAATAATTAAAAGTTCTATAGATTATGTATTTAATTGATAACTAAAAATAGTTACTGTTAAAAAATTAAAACTAAGGCCTAGTCGTCCTGAGTGTACTTGTGCACAGAAGTTCATGAACTGCAGGGGGAACTGTAGACAGCAATTTGGTTTATACAGTTTTCTAACATCAGCTATAAATCTGGCTTGATAATTCAAACTAAGTAAAGAATCCTTTAAATACCAAGAAAATTAGCAGGGGATCATTTCATTTGTAGATTCTGTCAGCCTCAAGCTGGAAGAAATAAATGGATACTCTTGTATACAGTTTTTTTCCCCTGATAGTTTAATGTTTGCTTAAAGAATACAAAAGCTATATTCCTTGAATGGTTACTCTTTCCTTTTAAGCAAATGTTACTGTTCAGTTGTTTCAGACAGTTCCAAAATGACATGATTAGGACACTTTTTGCATTTTAACCTGAGTTTGTAGTTCTTTTCTTGTTTGTTACACAATCTCAACTCTTAGTATTATGCAGCCCTGTCTTTGAACTTTTTCAGTTGTACTGCCAGACCCTCTGCTCTTGTTTAATTTTCATCTTTAAACTTGGGGGGTGTTTATGTGTCTGTATAAAAAACCTCACGTAAGGTAGTGTGGTCTCCACATGATTGCAGTTGATATGGTTAGTTAGCTTTCATTCTTTTGAAATGTGAGGATTTTTTTGTTTGTTTGCTTATTTGTTTTTAGTAAAGATTTTAATGATTCCGTCTGAAGTGAGGAAATCAGATTTTGTTGTAAGACTGTTATATAACAGACACATTATTAACCACTCTTGGTTTCTGTGTTGTTGAGAAGACCCTGCATATGCAAGTGTGTGTGCTCTTGGGTTTCCCAAGCTGTTTTGATGACTTTATTGATAACTCTTATTGGCCGAACACTTCTAGTTTTGAGGATCAGTGTGTAAAAGAGAATGGTAGAGTTGGAAATAAAAGTAAAACACCTTTATGTAAAGCACCATATGTACAGTGCATGCCCTACATTTTTATGCTAGTTACAAAAGAGGTTGAAATCTCTGCAGTTAAATGCTGTCTTTCATGTCTTTACTGTCTGCATCACACTTTCATCAAGTTGAATTCTGGTCGACACTACCTGGCATCGGGAAACTTACAACAAACTCTAGAACAGAATGGTCATCATACAGGGCAGGGTGCTTTTTCTTTTCCTGCCTCTGCAGCTGGTTAGTACCTGTTTAGATAAGCTTTGCTTTGTACTCTGCGACTTTCTTCCCTAGAGTCAGTGAACAAAGGAGCCACGTGGGTAATGGCTTGACCAACTAGATCCCTCAGAAATCTAAGTTCACCCCCTTCTCCTTTCTTTTCCCAGTCAGACTAATATTTATGTAGTTACCACAATCAAAGTCTCTGCCAAAATTGAGGCCCTTGGTAGCCTGGAAGAGTGAAGTAGTAGCTTTGATAGTTCATTGGTTTGTTTATAAAAATAACATTTTTTCCTGATTGCATACTAATCGTATAATTGCACAATGTTGGGAAAATATAGAAAAACACGCAAAGTACCTATAATCCTCATATTCCAGAGATAGCACTTGGTATATAACTTTCTAGTGTTTTCTTTCTTATGCATATGCATTATTATGTGTGAAAAATAATCTCTTTTCTGTAAAATGAATAATTCAACACATATTTGCTGAATACTGATTATGTACTGTTGTGTTTGATGCTGGATTATTGTAACTGTTTCAGACATTCTTATAAATATACTATGCACATTCTCCCTAATCACACGCCATTTATAATCTGTTTTTAATTAAATTTGAGCCTTGACCACCCAGCTCCACTGTGGTTAAGGGAATATGCCATTTGAGAGCAACAGGGAAGAGAACTGGGACTTCCCTTTTGGCTCAGTGGTAAAGAATCTGCCTGCTAATGCAGGAGACATGAGTTCAATCCCTGAGTTGGGAAGATCCCCTACAGAAGGAAATGGCATCTCATTCAGTCTTCTTGCCTGGGAAATCTCCTGGACAGATGGGCCTGGCGGGCTACAGTCCATGGGGTCATGAGGAGTCGGACTTGACTTAGTGACTAAAACCACAACAAAACAAGAAGGGAAGAGAACTGGCTTCCAAGGAGGCCTGGTCTGAGTTTGTCAGGTCATCATGTGATATTATGTTCAGAGCTTGGTGAAGGAATCGCTTATTGTTTCCACTCAGTATGACAGAAGTTCCTGGAAAGGTCATCAAAGGACTGATAGGAAAACAAGAGGAGTACTTGGAGAGGTGTTATTTGAGAATCATCTTCAAATCACATGTTAAATTAATATTCTGATAAAATAATGATTAGATCTCATGGCCAATATTGAACTATTTAGATGTAAAAGACATTAAATACTTCTAGATCATATATTTGAATTTAATTTTCCCAAAGATGATTCAGAATTGAAACTTCTGGTATCAATTAGCTTTAATTTTGACATATTCTTCTCTAGAAGGCCTCCCAGGTGTCACAGTTGTAAAGAATGCACCTATCAATGCAAGAGACACAAGAGATGAAGGTTTGACCCGTGAATCTGGAATATCCCCTGGAGGAGGAAATGGCAACCCACTCCAGTATTCTTTCCTGGAAAATTCCATGGACAGAGGATCCTGGTGGGCTACAGTCTGTGAGGTCGTAGAGTCGGACACAAAGAGTCAGACACATCTGAGCAACTGAGCATGCACGTTCTTCTCTAGGCAACTCTTGGACCCATTTTTTAAACCTCTAACCTTTCCACCTCTAACCAACCCCTACTCTGAGATATTCTGTACACTGCCCCTGAAATAAATTCCTTGACCAACACTGGTAGGCTGAAGAGAGCTGGCTCTGTCGGTCATGGAGCTTACAGTCCAGCAGAGGAAGAGAGGTACACTGTTAAGCATGCAAATAACTAACTGTAAATTGAGAAAAGTGAAGGAAACAGCTCTTGGATAGAGAACATAAGATGAGACTTGAATGAGGAGACAGCCACAGAGCCGTGCAGAACACTTCAGACACAGGGAACAGTGGATGTGAAGACCCTGGTAGTTAGCGTGTCTTCGGAACTGAAGGATGCCAGGAGCAGCTGGAGAAGCGTGAGTGCCTGCTGAGAGGCTTCAGAAGGTGTGAGAGTGATGGGCAGGGACGTGGAGAGGTGGAATCGTCATGTGTAGGAGCTCAAAGTCCATGTGATAGCAAACTGGGATTTTAAGGACAATAAGAAACCACTGAGAGAGAGTAAGCAGGTAAGTAATATTTAGAAATATAATAACATTTACATTTTAAAATAATTTATTTCTATAGCTTAAAGAGAATCAGTTAGAATGGAACCACTGGAGAAGCATGAAGATTAATAAGAAGGCCATTGTAGTAGTTCAGGCAGGAAATGATGGTGACTCGGGTGAAGGTGCTAACCTTCAGTGTGGTGACAGTAGATTTAGAAAATGTTGATGGATGTACTCTATAGCACCACTATCCAATAGAAATATAATGTGAACCACAAATATAAGCCAAATGTATATTTAAAAATTTCTCGTGACCGTATTAAAAAAGAAATAGATTAATTTTAATAATATATTTTATTTAACCCAATATATTAAAAATATTATCACTTTAACAGAAAATCAATATAAAAATTATTAGATACTTGCCTTTCTCTTTTTTGTACTACGTATTCAAAATCTGATGTGTATTTTATACTTAAAGCACATCTCAGTTTGGTCCAGCCCCATTTTAAGTACTCAGTGGCCACATGTGGCTGACAGCCAATATTAGATAATACAGCTGTGTAGAATTTGGTGGTCCATTGGATGTAAGGAACTAGGGAGAAGGGGAATTCTAGGGTAACCCTATGATTTCTAGTTTGAATGATGGGTATGTGGTAGTACCTTTCGAGATGAAACAAGTTAGGGGCAAGAAAGGGTTTAAGATAGAAGGAATAAAGATGCAGGTTTAGACATGGTAAACTTGAAATGTATATAGAGACAACCTTGTCACCCCTGTGAATTAGCTGGCAATGACCTGGCTCCTTTTTCCCCGAGTAGGAGAGGCTGCACTCTACTACCCTCCCCAGAGGAATGCCAGGATTGTTCCGAGTACTGGCAGACATGTTTCTTGAGAACTAGGTGCCCCAAATATAGGGCTTGCACCCACAAAACTAAGTTCAGTAGTGGAAGGGGGTGCTCTGTCGGAGGATGTACTCACAGTGGGTTCAGTTCCCCCCTGGCCCAAGCAGGCCTCCCCATAGGATGGCTAGAGAACAAGAGAATCAAGCAACCTGTAGACTTTCTGTCTGTGAATTAGTTCCACTGTGCACCAAGTAATGCTTACTGGTATTTATGAGAAGCCCTTAGCTAGACAAAAAATGCTGGAGGGGACTTCAGGTAGGCATGCCAGAAAGGCCATTTGAATACATGAATGGAGGTTGGAAGAGAATTAATTTCCTTTTTTTGCAGCTTTATCAGAGACAGTGGCATACAGATAGTATTTAAATCCTTGATAATGGTTTAGAGGAGCAGCAAAGAGTAGAGTGTGAGACCCAGGCTGAGGTTCTCCAAATTTTGAGGTTAGATGGGAAAAAAAAACTAGGGCTG